>NC_056626.2:240505392-240805392 GCF_002870075.4 Lactuca sativa
GGCATTCTTTATATGTATGGAAACCTTGTGAAATATTCTACAACTTGGTTAAGGTTATTTATTCTAAATAATCTTTTTGTCAAAAAGTCGTTTTCGACCCCTATTGCTTCTAAATTGACTAGCCCGGATCTGCGGGCGTTACAATTATCTCCCCCTTAGGATGATTACGTCCCAGAATCATCAACGAAACAGGGCTCGAATAATGACACCGTACGTCATCTCTTCATCCTAGGTAATAATTATAACTTCTATATTCCTTCAAGTCTATCTCTTAGACTCATTGACTGTAAGCAGTACTCGATCGTGCACCTGCTCTCTACCTCAGGCTAGACTCCAAATTATGACCTATCATCATGTGATGCACGTTTAGACTCAGGTCTCTTAGAGTTAAATTCTAAAATAGACTATGCCTTCCTTCATGTTCTAATGTGATATAATCACACTTTAACATGTAGCGTTTCTGGCTACCAACTTCTTTAACAACGAACGCGATACTTCTATTGATCGCTTTGATTTCAATTGTTTGGTTTAAGTCAGACGCTACATCGCACTTGGTTCCCTGAACCACGCAACATACTCATCGTAGTCAGACTCAATTTGGTATGACCACTAGGGTCAGAAATCAACAATCTTTTTAGTCATTATCGAAACAATGGTAATGACATACTTGAGTAAAACATAATTAGTTACTAGCTTCTTGGTAACCTTGTGACTTTCCCTGATCCAAGTGTGAGTCCTGTGCTTCCGGTAGTATATGCCTCTACTACCATTCACACCTACTCATACTCGTCTCAGGTATTGTCCCGCAGTTTTCCAAGTCACCACACAAGAAAATC
Organism: Lactuca sativa; assembly: GCF_002870075.4. Taxonomy (NCBI): domain Eukaryota; kingdom Viridiplantae; phylum Streptophyta; class Magnoliopsida; order Asterales; family Asteraceae; genus Lactuca; species Lactuca sativa. The sequence goes on from NC_056626.2 coordinate 240,506,229, forward strand.
ACATAACAGCTTAACACATCAAATATAAAAACGAAGGTTTTTATTATTCCTTGAAACTATTACATAGGTGTTCAAGTTCACCCTAGACTATGCCTTTAACAGGCTACATCATATGATTCTATGGCTACTTCATAACTCGATCTTTGGATGTCAAGCCGTCACTCCTGAATCCTCGCATTGTCATCTGCTTCGTCAAGGATCATTTGAAATGCTATCGCCTTTGGCTTTGGCGGCACATTTGGCTTTGTAGCCCCTCGCTCTTTGGGCAATCTTGCTTGAAGTGCCCTTCCTCATTACATTCGTAACACACCCTTTTATTGAATTTACACTCGTTGGCATAATGCCCATGCTTCCCACACTTGAAACAAGTTACTTCCTCACTGCATTTTCCAGAGTGTTTCTTTTTGCACTTCTCGCACCATCTATCTTCACTCCCTCCTCCTCTAAACTTCCTGGTACTTGATTTTCTTCTCTCATTGGGCTTCGCAGACCCCACAAACTTCCTCTTTTCGCCAACCTCGGTCTTGTTGGTGGATCTTCCCTTGATCATCTCCTCAACCGACTTGGCAGCCCAGATAGCTGCCTCCAAAGTAGGTGCCTGACGCACTGACACTGCATATTCCCATGGAAGTCCTTTTGCATACTTGTCAATTTTTGTCAGCTCATCCGGAACAAGACGTAAGGCGAACTCCATCTTCTCTGTGAAGTTGTTGGTGTATTCATCAATAGACATGCTTCCTTTCTTTAAGGTAAGGAATTGGTTTTCTAGATCGAGCAGATTTTGGGCTGAGCAGTACCTACGTTTGAATTGCACCAGAAATTCTGCCCATGTCAGTTGCAGGGGTTCATTGGGGCTCAGCGTCTTTCCCAAGGTATTCCACCATCGTACAGCGCCTCCTCAAAACTGACGCAATGCAAACGTGGTCTGTTGTCTTCCTTTGCAACCGCACATCATGAAAGCTAATTCCATCTCCAAGATCCAATCCATGACCCCGATCGGATCCTCCTTTCCAGTGAAAGTCGATGGCTTGCAAGTCAGAAAATCCTTGTACTTGCATCCATTCCTCTCGACTTCGTCATCTTGGTTGTTTTGTCGAACTATTGGTGGGTTGACTTGACCAACAGTCCCACTGTAGTTTCCTTCCTCAGTCTGCCCTTCGTTCAACTCGGGCTGTTCGATCTGAATAGTCGCTTCCTCTTGATTTTGCTGGAGCAAACGTCTGGTTTCCTCCATTTGACGATCCAACATCGCTTGGATCATCACTTGCACACCTTCCATCGTTATTGGCTCAGCAGCGGCTACCACAACCGGTATTTCCTCAATCGCTGGGGGTTGATCTCGGTTCCCATTTGCATTCACGTTTCCGCTACGGGTTCTTGCCATCTTGATCTATACACCGAATAAGGTGAATCTAGACCTTTACTTAGGATTGACGTTTAAATCATTCTTATCACTCCGAAACGTTTATATGCTAGTTCTAATATTGTAGTTAAACGCTTAGAATCCTAAACACATAAGGTTTCCAGATCCGGTCGGCAACAGACCATAGATCCGAACAAATAACAGCATATCAGGCACAAGCATTTAGCACATAAAAGCATTTTAGGCACAATTCCTAAAATAATCTAGTGCTAACACCTCACAATAATCGCTTAACATTCTAAGTTTAAGTCTAGAAATAAATCCATATTCCTAGTTCGCTTAAACTAATGCTCTGATACCAACTGTGACATCCCCATTTTCACGGCCAGAAAAGACCGATTTTGTTTATGCTTTATAAAAATCAGAGTACTTCTTTTAATAAAAATGTTGCGGAATTTGTTCCCAAAAAAACATGATAATCGCGTTATCAAAGCATTTCTAAAGAAATATATTTTTATTCACTTTTAAAAACATTTGGGATGTCATCGTCAATACAGAAACATAAGCATAAACATAACTTACATTTATTTACACTAGTGATCTACATCTCTTTTAAATCTCTCAGTGTAATGTGACTTCATATCGACACCTGTGATACAAATAAACAGAGTGGGTCAGGTTGGGAAACCTGGTGAGTACATAGGGTTTTCAACCCACAATAATATAATTATTATGTTTTAACAATCAAACAATCAACCCAATTACCCATCCCTGTTATCTTCTTTATTCTTAAGGATCTACCCTAAGAACCAGCTATTTCTCATTCATTCATTCCTAAGGATCATCCTAAGGAAACAACATGAAGTCCATTATTGCCAATGACACTTTGGTCAAGCGCAACTGCTAATCTTGTCACTTAGGCGCAGCTGCCAGAATTGGGACACTTCCTATGAGGCGCTTCTGCCGATATTGACCTTTTAACGCCACTGTCATGGTCATAAGGCTCCCTATTAGGCGCAGCTGCCGATACTGTCCTTAGAGCGCAGCTGCTAGGATGTTTACCGTAGATCTAAAACATCTACGAGTTGTGGAGCAGCTGCCAGTGCCCATCTATAGGGTACTAGGTCCACTGCTGCCAATGTATACCTATAGGGCACTAGGTCCATGCTACTAATGTTCCTATATTTCAGCTTTTATCCCTCATCATTCATCTACCCATGTTTTACCCAACATATTTTGTAGATATAAAATACTTCATACAGTTTACATCATTTAAAACATGTATAAAAATCTTTCACCAACATAGATAGCAAGTATTCAGACAATATGCACACATAGCACATAATTTATAATAAAATACTTCATATCTATGTGTAAGATGAAATAGACCATGCACTCACAACACGTAATATATATTAAATACTTCATATCTATGTGTAAGATGAAAGTAACTATGCACTCACTTGAGAAGGTGGTGACTCGGTACTTGGACAGTGCTTCGTTTACTTTAAAATAATTTCCTTCGACGAAATCTAGTATTATCACCATTATATTTTAGTCTAATATTACTGTGACTAATTATTAGTCTTATTATTATTATTATTATTATTATTATTATTATTATTATTATTATTATTATTATTATTATTATTATTATTATTATTATTATTATTATTATATAAGCGTTTAAACAATACTTTCCAACCACTATGTACAGATAGGGGCCAGACATAAAACACCGGAGGGCAGGACCATTTTGGCGTATAGCAGTTCTGAAATCCAACAACCCTATGCGGCCCTTTAAACCAAATTCCCCGTACCGCGAGTAGTTAAAAAGATATTATAACGACACTTATATAAGTCATAATAATAGCTCAAATATTTATTATAAATTTATAATAACAATACTAATTTTAAATATAAACTATATTTTAAAATAGGGTAAGCATAACTTACTTACAAGGGGATTTTAGCTAGGGGTCGGGCTCTGCAGGGGCAGAACTTCGTCGCTGAATCTTTCTAAGAAAGATTCGTGCAGCGCTTCAGCGCTCACCTTACTATACTAAAACTACAAAAATAGAAGTCGAATCACGAGGGACCGAAATGCTCGGGGGATAAGGAGAGAAAGACTCTTGAATCAAGAGAATGGTGCAAGAAATATGAGAGCCCAAGGCTCTTATTTATACTAATTGAATTTTCAAAAACTACCCTCCATAATTACTTAATGACCTTTTAGTTATATAAACAACCAAACACCCCTCTATAATACTATTTTAAATGGATTTAATGATATTTGTACTAAACTAATGTCGAAAGAACTCAACATTAGTCTTATAATGACCGCATCGTCGATACCCTTCTAATGATATATACATATGTATATATATGTGTGTACGTATACTGTGACAACCCGAAATTTCCATTCTGTACAAACTATATCACTTCAATAGAAGTTATAGCAGTCACAGTTGATTTTCAGACTTTTCGCGTAAGTTTGAGTAATTCAGGGTTTATACTTTAGGAAATATCAGGAGAGTGGGTGCACTAGGGTTTTGTGCAACACTATTATTCCAACACTCTATTATATTAGAGATCATTTCTGGAATAAAAATATTTTCTACCAAAATATCTCAGGACTATAAATAGATTTCTGAACCAAATTTATTCATTATTCACATTTCCAACTAGAGAAAAGCCATTTTCTCTCTCACGGATCTTCGGGTTTTTAATACTAAAATGTGAGTAACTCTTTCTAGTAGTGTTAGAATACTTATTAGATGCTTATAACATGATTTAGATGGCTAAATCGTTAGATCTAGGAGTTTACTCCCCAAGGTGTTCTTGGGCGGTAAACTCCCGAAACGAAGCCAAAACCGACCCTTGTGTTATACTAAAGCCTTAGACTCTTATGTATGCATATTAGGAACAAGAAAACATCCATAAATCACCCAAGTTTGGGGAGTTCACGGCCAAAGAGATTCATAGGCCATAAACTCCCTTTTCAAGCTCAAAATGGTGATTTAAGGACTCTAAGACTTTAAGGCTTGTATCTAGACTATTTTCCCATGTAGTGTAAGGCCTTAAACACATCAAATGACACAAACAAATGTGAGTTTACGACCCAAGTGTATCTTAGGCCGTAAACTCCATAAAAATGGACAAAAGGGGTGTTTTCATGACACCTAAAGCCCTAGACTTTTACAAGAAATTGTTTCCACTTAATTGAAGGACCAAAACTCATCCAAATCACTTAACCAAGTGAGTTTACAGCAAAGAGAATGCTCTTGGGCCGTAAACATGAAAGAATGGCACCAAAGTGTGCCTAGGGTCCTCATCTGCCTTAAACAATTGTCTAGAACATGTCCTTCAAAAGAAAGAGGATTGAAAAACAACAAAAACACCCAATACTTAGAGTTTACGGCCGTAAACTCTAAGGGGATTGGCCTAAGGGCCGTAAACTCCTATTTGGAGTATTTCTAGACCTTAAACCCCTTCAAGAATGGAACCACCAAGTTAGAATAATTCTAGAAAGCATTTGGGACTTCAAAACACACCAAACACACATGTTTGGGAGTTTACGGCCGTAAACTCAAGAGTTTACAACCGTAAACTCCATGTGTGATGGTTTATTGGGAGTAAACTCACTTATAGGGTCCTTTGGAAACCCTAAACACAAATACCCTGTCCCATAATGGCTTAGATGCAATCCTTAGGGCTTAAAACACTTATATAAAGTGTTTATTATGTCTAGGATGTCTTAACTTTATCAATTAGTGATTTAAGACTAATTGAATGCATATATGTGTGATTATATGTTCATTAGGATCGTAGTGCGTGTACAAGTCCTCGCTTGACACCTAGCCATCCTATACCGTTTAGTTCATTCCAATCGCCAACTACAGGTGAGTTCATACCCCTAATCAATATTTTAAATGATTTTAAATGCTTTAATGGGGGGGGGGGGAATACAAGTAGAAACAAACATGTTATTGAATCATTGATATGTACTTTATAACTATGTTTGTCATTTAACAGATTTCACATGCTACAAAATGTGATGCATAAAATGGTTTTAAATCTTAAAAACACATTGTTACAAAATGGTTTACCTTTGAAATGTTTATTAAAATGACATCAAGTCATTGTTAATTATTGTTCAAAACCCATAAGATGTCTTACAAAACCATTTTACATTCTTGAACTAAACTATGCATATACACTTATATTCTTATATATGTATTGATGTTATAGTTTACATCTTTCATTTAGTTTCCCACACCCTTGAGTAGTAAGAGTGTATAAACCTTCATGATCAACCAGTTACATTACAGTAAATTATCATAGGGATAATTTGAAGATATCAAACATTACTTCTATTACAAAGAATCACACAAGAGTCAGTTCATTCAAGAGTCTATACTAGTACATTACCTGATACATGAGTACTTAGAGATGTTTACCTGATACATGAATATGTTTACATATACTTATCTGTTACATGGACACACATACATGAATACCATACATGAACACTTTTACATAGGTGCATTATCCTGTATTCACTTACCTGGATACTTGTACTTAGGACTATGAGGATGATTTATTAGTACTTACTGTGTAAATTATCTTTCCTATCTCGGTTCATGTCACACCCCCAAACCAGAATGGCGGAAACATTCGGGGGTGGATGACTTCACGTAGTATCACAACCATTGAATATTGTAAAGAAAGTAACACAACCATCACATATATAATGAAAACGTATGTTGTTGCGTTATACATAATAGCAAAAGAATATCACAATGAGATGATAAATGTTCAATAATAAAACATCTTTAGTGTTTCCTTCTCCAAAAGCTGGTAGTTACCTGTATTACTGATTCCCTGAGAAATACAAGTGGTTTCGAAAAAGTGTCAACAATTAAGTTGGTGAGTTCATAAGTGTTTTGCATTGAATAGTATGTCCTTTTTGATAGTAAATCGATGAACGAGGTTTTCAGAAAATCCAATATTTTCTATAGATGATTTGAAAAGTTTCCCGTGTTGGAGTGCATTAGTGTTTTCCATACTTGAATAATAGTGATAACATTTGTATTAACAATAAAATGGAAAACTGAAATGCATGTATGAATCTCGTAAATCTAACTTGTTTTTATACTTTTATGTGAGTTTTATAACCATGCTAATGACATTGTTGGCCTGTAACAACGTTCTTCAGGCGTTGGAACTGTTATGACATTTGTCACCCCAGGCCTGCCGGCCTAGCTGTAGCTAACAGCTTAGGTGTGGGATTGTCAATCCCGTATAGATCTATACACAAGTATCACGCTCCCCCTACAAGGGATTATGGTATATAATACAGGACTTAATAATGCATACTCGAACGTACGTGAAGCTGTCTCACATTACTAGGTATAAACAGATTTACGATGATAAAAGACTATACTTCTTTTGAAAGCATTTCATTTGTCGAGATGTATATGTAAAATGTATGAATCACTTGAATACTATGCTCATTATAGTTTGTCAAAAGTATGTTCCCATTTGGTAATAACAACTTGGTGATATAATATCCCTTTAAAACATAAAGTTATTTTTGTATCAACACTCTATAAGAACGATATTATAAAAATAATACTTTGATTTGTAATGTACTTGTATTTCCCCCCCTAAAATGTGAAAAGAATTGAAAAGTAGGGGTATGAACTCACTCGTTTCGAAGAGAGAGGCTAGGGTTGAGCAGAACTTCGTCCGCGGATGGTTGCGTCGTCGGGCTCTTCGGGGATCTCTGCAGCGTAAATCTTCCGTCGGGGGCTCGAGTGCGGAAACCGAGGTGAGAAAAATGGTCTCTGGAACTTAGTGGTATGGGAGAATGACTGAGAAGTTGTGAAAGTGTGCAAAAACTCGAAGCTGAACCTTTCTATTTATAGGCTGGAATTGCCTCGTACGCGGGGCGTAATTTTGGAGTACGCGGGGCGTACTCACGTACGCAGCGCGTACGTCGTTACGCTGGGCGTAATATGGCGTCATGGCTTACGACTCCTGGCTAGCTAAGCGTAGCTTGGGCGGGCCGATGGGACTCGACTCTGGGTCTAGTATGCGGGGCGTACTCCCAGAGTACGCGGGGCGTAATCCCTGCTTCCGACTTCTAAATTCCGTAACTTTCGCGTACGATCTCCGTTTTTCGCGTTCTTTATATCCACGCGTAGGTGAGATTATGCTCTACAATTTTCCTTTAGACTCCGTCGGCTAGTTTTGACTTTATTTTTAATGATATATTTTTAATAGGCCGGGCCTCCTAAAGTTCGTTAAAAATTCATAGGTTCTTTATTCGACGTCGGTTTTCCTTTGTCTTTTTATTGTTTTATTACTACTGAGGAGATCTTCAACTTTCGTTTAGGTTGCGTTAGCTAAATAACACTCGATCTTCAATCCGAGTTTTTAGCCCTCTACTACTGTTACGAAACTTTGAAAATTCGTAACTTCTTCATACGAGGTCCAATTTGGGCGATCTTTTTATGTACGTTCACCTTTCAACGAGATCTACGACTTTTGTTTAGATACTTAAGGCTTTAAAATGCATTTTATTGAGATTCTACTTTTTATGTCAAATATTGTTTTAACGTCGCGTCGTAAATATACGAGTGGTTATAATTTCTTCAATATAACCCGGTTTTGAGCGTTCTTTATGTTTTTGGAAACCTTGGCATGATATCTAATATTCGATGCATCCCAACTTAGATACTTGAACACTTTATTTTTGAGGTTAATTTCGTTGTTTTTAGCTTTTGAGTGTTTACAATGCTTTTTGGGAAAAATAGGGTTGTCACAGTTCAATCGGATAGCTCGGCGGGACTTACCATTCCGAACCCCACTGATTAGCACCAGTGGTCGATGACCATCTACGGAGGTCTAAGGTTACTACTTATATTAGGTAGATCGATCGGGACTAACCCTTCCACCCACCTGCTGCTGCTGCAGAGGACAATTGGATGCTCATTGGATGTTCATTAGGTTATATCTTTCGCTTATTGCGATGTTGTATTAGTCCTAGTACCCAGTGACAACACTTACAGTAGTACATTTTCATGTTTACTTTATTTTGTGATACTTCCACATAAACGATGATTTAGACTAAGTACTTTAGTACTAAACAATTAAAGGAAAACTATCGTTTTACTTACAAAACATTCTGGTCTTGGTAGAAGACTACATCGCAAACGGATAGAAAATAAGGGATTTACTAGGGTTTTTCATACTTACATCATCATTTTCATTTAAAGGTTTACATTACTTTTAAAACAGTTTTTAGTAAGCAAGACAATAACACTTAAATACTTATGAATTCACCAGCTTTAAAGCTGATACTCTCTTTCAAAATAACTTGTATTCTTAGGTCAACAGTAGACAGGTACGATGGCCAGGTTTTGAGAAGACAGAGCAGACAAGTCTCGTCTTTTATTTTAATTGTATATTTTTGGTGTCTTATTCAATGAAAGAACACACATGTATTAAAACTTTACTTATAATGCAATGGATGATGTTGTTGCTTGTTTATTATATTACACTGTTGTGATACTCTACATGACGTCCTCCACCCCTGAACGTTTCCGCCGTTCGTGGTTTTGGGGTGTGACATATACATGATTTATACTTTATTTTAATACGTAAATATGCTATTATAATTTGTAACTCGTTCATACGAACTCCGTTTTTGACGTTCTTTATATCCACACGTAGGTGGAGACGTACTCTACAACTTTCGTTTAGACTCCGTCGGCTAATTTTGACTTTATTTTTAAAGTTATATTTTTAACAGGCCGGGACAAGATTGGTCCGTTAAAATCTCATAACTTCTTTATCCGATGTCCATTTTCATCTGTCTTTTTATCGTTACGCTACTAATAACGAGATCTTCGATTCTCATTTAGGTTGTGTCTGCTAAAAATCAATCGATCTAAAATTTGAATTTCGGGCTGTACACCGCTAATCCGAAACTTCGAAAAATCATAACTTCTTCATACGAAGTCAGATTTGGGCGTTCTTTTTATCGATGTTCTTAGTTTAACATATTCTACGACTTTCGTTTAGAGCACTAAGGCTAAATCTCGCTCTATCATAAATTTACTATTTACGCTTCCCGGCGTCGTGCCGGTTCCGACGCGAAACTTCGACGGGTCATAACTTCTTCGTTATAACTCAGATTTCGGCGTTCTTTATATGTATGGAAACCTTGTGAAATATTCTACAACTTGGTTAAGATTATTTATTCTAAATAATCATTTGGTCAAAAAGTCGTTTTCGACCCCTATTGCCTCTAAATTGACTAGCCCGGATCTGCGGGCGTTACATCATATCCCAGATCTAGGCTCTCTACTGCCTCTTAAGTCATAAAGTGAAAACCTTTAAGCCTTTGCATGGCTATAAAGGTCACCAACCATTTCTAACATATAACATCTTTCCCATTAAGCCCTAATCTCATTCATGACTTAGTATCAATGTCCGAGATTGGATTTTTATACACCCACAATGCATAATACACTAAAATAAGGCAGATTCTAGCTTATGGAGGCCATTTTTTCAAAAAGTCTCCATCTTGGGACCAAAAACCCTAAAAATTGGTCCAAGAATCACACGACCATAATAACAAGGAAAGTTCTGAGCTTTTTACCTCCAAGTAAAGCTTCTCCCCCTGTAGAACTCAGATCCAAGCTTGCACTCCAACTTCTAGCCTTCACAAGAATCTCCTCTTATTCTTTACTAACACATAAAGGCACTTTTAGCTCCAAAAACGCGCACACAAGCTTAGAACGAAGGTTGGTTCTCTTTTACGGTTTTACTCACTCAAATGGTGGCTGAGGATAAGGCCATAGCCTTCTTTATATAGGGCTCAAGTCTAAATTAGGGTTTTGCATCTGGGCCAGTTACGCCCAACGTAACTTTCATACGCCCAACGTACTTCATGGAGTCCGCATTTATTATAAGCGAATGAGTATGCACAACGTACTCTTTAGTACGCCCAACGTACTCCTTCGCAACATTTTCCATTTAGGGGCATCCATTGACAATTTGGAGAAGAGGAAGGGTTAAACAGATATACCCAAATTCCTCGACGTTACATGGGAAGGGCCTTACTTGATGGCGTAATATTCACTCTCCAATATTTTCCACAATCCCTGTTATTGACACTTTAATAATTTTAAATGATGATTATGTATTGGATTTTGGTATTTAACTTATGATTGTAAGCTTATTTAAAAATGAAAAAATTTTCTTAGGGTTTTGGGTTGTTACAACCTCGGTAGAATTGACAGAATGGGAGTAAAAGTTGGTGAATCGATGAAAGGATTTGGTATTCGTTGGCAGAATCGATGGAGAAAATGAAGGCAAAAGAGGATATGGAACTAGCTACGATTGATGTATATATCTCATCAAGCCATTAGCGGTGACGGGTGTTAGCGACAATGATGTAACACTCTAAATTTTCAAATAAAAAATTCATTTTTAATTCCACACAAAACAAAATTTAACATTTCTCAAATCCAGTTTAGAAATAGTTTCAATCACAAGACTTAAATGTTTTTGTCAATATCCCAGAATCCTCAAAACACAGATCAACTAGCTAGTGTGTGCACTCAAGTCGACACCTTCTCGCGATCCTGAGATATACCTGAAACACATTTCACACAACACTGTAAGCATAAAGCTTAGTGATTTCCCCAAAATACCACAAAAAAATAATTAGCCTCTCATGGCTATATCTCGATAAGGATCCTCCGGTCATGTGTCTCTGTGAGAACCCTCTGGTCTCAGAGCTTGGGTTGAACCCTCTATTCCTGTATCTCAGTGAAGACCCTTCGGTCTCACAACTCGGGTTGGACCCTTCAGTCTTGTATCTCAGTGAAGACCTCCAGTCTTACAACTCGGTTTGGACCTTCTGGTCCTATCTCAATATGGCACAAAATAAGATACAACATAAATCACAAAGATAGAATGCATAATATCACATAACTTAGTAAAAACACATAAGACCCTCCAGTCAATAACTCAGATAAGACCCACTGGTCGAACAGTAATTACCAATCAGGTAAGTATAGTGAGAAGACTCACCACGTAGGTAAAAGGAAATATATCTCGTACTCAACGGTCGGTCTAGACTCCGCCTACATATATCATAATCATGTTTAATTAACAATTTATAACAACAACAATAAAGATGTTAAGCTAACTCCTTTACTAATTATTGGAAAGGGTGAAAGACCATTTTACCCCTCCATGGTCTCCAAACTCAACAACATGAGCAAACCCTAAAAGTCAATGGAAGTCAACTCTCAAGTCAACAGTCCATGTTGACCCAACTTGTCGAGTGCATCTATGTGACTCGTTGAGTTCCTTCTGTTCTTAAAAAAAATAAGGAAAATTCAACTCAACTCTTCGAGTTGTCTCACTAACTCATCGAGTTTGTATAATGTTCAGAATATCGGGGAAACCCTAACCAACTTGTCGAGTTGGCTAACCAACTCGTTGATTTCCTTCAGCCTTTTCTCTCATTCAGATGCTTTTAAGTGAGACTAAAGCCCCAAACTCTAAATATAGTCTTCTAAGGCTGAAATACCACGTAAAGCTGCAAGCTTTACGTCCATGCACGACATCTAGGGCTAAGTTTGCCGAAACAAAGCTCAACAAAGGGTTTAAGGCATGTAAGTTGCCCAAAGCTTGACAAAAGCTTGAGTCTTTAGGCCTAAAGGGCCTAATAATGTCCAAATTTGAAGTCTTAGCTTCAAGGTAAGCTCAAAACCAATAATAACTCAAGAAAATGCTAAAATGGCCATAAACTCTCCAATGGAGAGATCTAATAAACAAGTGATCAAGATAATGGCTTTTACCTCCGAATAGCCGTTAACACTGAATGGATGCCGGATCCAAAGACTCCTTCTTGTTCTAAGCCTTTTACTCCCTAAGTTCTTCAAAGAATGTACCAAAACACACACTCTTAGCTTCACTCTCTCTCAAAATGGAAGATAGCTCGATTAGGGTTTATCTCAAGGTGATAAGGTGATAAGGGATGCGGGACAATGTCACACCCTGAAACCGAAGGCGGAAACATTCCGGGGCGGAGGTGACGTCATGTTAAGTATCACAACAATGTACATAGTAAGCATAATAAACACAAAACATTACATTACATACAATCATTACATTTTTTTGAAAACAAAGTGTTACAAGTGTTATACATATGTATCATATGAAAAAAAAGTAAAGACGTGACTTCTACGCGCTCCGTATTCTCCAAAAGACCGCGGGGTACCTGTCTAATGTGGACCTGAGAACACAAGCAGTTTGAAAATTAGCATAAAGCTGGTGAGTTCATAAGCGGTTTGTTTTTGAAACGAACAAGTTTCCTTTGGTTTTCCGAAAATGTTGTTAACCAAGAAAATCACATATTTTCTTAAAAGTAAAGTTTAGTTATCCATTAGTTACACGGTCTAGTTAAGAATAATTCAGTTATCCCAGGAAAAACCCTTATTTTACTTAAAAGTCTGTGGTTGGTTATTGAATCTGAATGTAATGTACAAGTATCTACCATACTTAATGTGTTTGTGTGAAGTCTCCTGAAAGTCTATTATCCTTGAAAAAGTACATTAGTTTTAACACGTATATAAAACTAATAAGAAAATAGAAAAGTTTCCGTAATCTCGATTGAGAGTTCCATAACCATACTATAGACTAGATAAGGCTCGGAACGGGGCCAGTATCTTTTATGACTTTTGTCACCCTTGAACCTTTCGGTACAACTGTAACTAGCAGCCAGGTGCGAGGTAGTCAATCCTGTATAGATCTATACACTCAAGTCACGTTCTCCCTCCAGGAGATTCTGGTTACAGGGATAGTCCTCCACTATCGAATCTAGGGGAAGTGTTACAAAGGACGTGTCTCCAATCTTAAGATTAATGAATTTAAAACTGAAATTAATAGTATGGAAAATTCTGTTTTATTAGTCCTTTACTCTCGTATCTAGGGGGAGTATTATCAAGGACCTGTCAAATGTTCTACTGATATCCGTCCTTCACTCTCGTATCTAAGGGGAGTTTTATCAAGGACAATACAAAAGTTATATGATTTTAATAGTAATGGTGTGAACAATCATTTGTGAAATATAAAACATAACACTATATAATAAGATTTGAAATCAGTTTGAAAGCTAACTCTGCAAGTCAAACAGTAAGTTAATATGGTTTCGATTGTTAAAAGTATACGGATTATGAAACATTTCAAATGAAATAATAAATTTAAGTACAAGATATTCTTGTACTTTTGCTTGTATTCCCCCCCACCCCTGAAAAAACATTGAAAAACACTGAAATAGGATAGGAGTATGAACTCACCAGACGAGGAATGTGTCGGCTAGGATGCTAAGTGTCCGAACAGGGCTTGAAAACGTACGAGGTTCCTATGTAATATAAAGATATACACAATTGTATCTAATTAGACCTTGATCTACTAATTAAAATGAATAAACACTCCCTAAGACCATGTCCCCGTGAGTCACGACCATAAACTCATGGGTGATGGGTTCTTGGTTGCTAAATGGCCTTATAGCTCTTGAGGGATGATGCTGTTGGATTAATGTCTAAGTCCATAACTATATTTGGTATGTACTTGACCCGACCCGGCATGGTCCATTTGGGTTGCACTTCACCGACACAATTTATATGGATAATCTTTTGAGAATAGTATGTTTACGATTAATATTAATATATTATAAGTTCTAATATATTAATATGGAATCATATTATTTAATTAGTATTGATCAAGAATTAATTTATAATTAATTAAGTGATCAAAAAGGAACTAATTAAATATGGACTCTTATATATATGGAATGGGCCAAGTTCATTTAGGTTGGGCTAAGCTTTCATGGATAGTCCATGGAGTGTTTAACCCATGGATCCTAGGAAATGAAAGGTCATGGGTATTAGGGTTTAACCCTAATCCTCCATACTATATAAAGATGTCTTTGGTTGGTGAAATGGGCACTAGTGTGGATACACTAAAGAAGGGCTAGCCAATTTCACTAGAGAGAACCAAGTAATCATATTCTCTAAAGTATTCCAAGGTGTCTTGGTGATTTGTGATTCCACTTGAGGCTTCCACACTATTGGGGCTAAGCTCTTAAAGCTTGAAGACATCAAGCTACATCAAGAGGTATGTATTCTATCTTGTTACATTCATAGTTTTTGTATGCTAGATTAGGATAATACCTTGGATGTTCTTATTTGCATGTATAATAGAGAAAACATAGATCCAAGGTATTTAGGGTTGCATGTACACTTAGGAAGTGTTAGAATGCACATAACCCAACAGATGCTAGGTTAAGTTCTAAGGCTATGGAAAGGAAATGGGATCAACATATGGACCATTTAGGGAGTTTACGGCTGTAAACTAGGAGTTTACGGCCATAAGCTCTCTTAAACCAATTCCTTTGATGTTTTGGTGGTCCTAGATTAATCACATGTGATTCTAACTCATTTTACAAGCCAAAGGATGAAGTTAGGGCACCATTTGACCATGTTATAGGAGTTTACGGCCCAGGAACCATTCCTTGGGGGGTTTACGGCCGTGAACTCTTTAGGAGATGGTTTTCTTGATGATTAAGGTTCCTAACACACATGTGGTTGGTTCTAGACTTTATTCCAAGGCTTAGGAGGTATTTAAGGGGCATCTTAACACCTTAAAGGTGTTTACGGCCTAAGAAAGGGGGTTTATGGTCCAAGAATGTTCTTGGGCTGTAAAATCATGTTTACCCCTCAATTATTGAGTTTTTGGTGTTCCAAGTCCGGTCTTGTAAGCCCCTAAGTCATATCTAAGCTCCAAAGGTGGTTTGGAAGGGTTTTGGGGCTCAAAAACCCCATCTATGTGTGTTTGTGGCCTAGGATTGTTACAGGGCTATAAGCACATGATTATGGTCCTATTTCATGATTTAAACATGAATTTGAAAGTTAAAGATGTTATACTATGAGCTAGGATAGTTATCTTACCGATTTGGAGCTTGAATTGGGTGATTTTGGACCAAAGATTGTGTTTGTAGAGAGAGAGAGTGAAAAGCTTCAAATGGAGTTCTTTGAACTTTATATAGGGTTTAATTTTGAGACACTATGGACTTCTACCCGATACTGACGTTAAACGCGACTTTTGGTCGCACCCGATTAAGTTGTCGTAACCCGGCGTGGTCGATACTAAATTTTTTCTAAATAATAATTTGGGGGTGATTTTATGTGTTTCTAACGTGTCTGGATACCCATTAAGTCATAATAAAGTCTCAAATTAAATGACTTAATCCAAAAACGTAATCGGAAAAATTCGCTAAGGACGAGTTTAAGGAGCGGAAATGAGTTACGGCGATGGAATAAACTTCGGGTTGTCACATTATCCCCCCATTAGAGGGAATTTCGTCCCGAAATTCAAAAATTAGGATACAATTCATGAATTCGGAAAGAGATGTGTATAATTCTGCTGCATCGGGTCTTTGTGCTCCCAAGTGAATTCGGGTACCCGCTTGACATTCCAGCGAACCTTCACTATCGGGATGCGGATTTGTTTCGTACATTTGATCTCTCGATCCATGATTTAGATTGGTTCCTCCATGAAGTTCCGGTTTTCGTTGATCTCGATCTCAATAGGAGGGATTACTAGGGTTTCATCAGACAGGCACTTCTAAAGATTCAAGACGCGGAATACAGGATGGATACTACTAAGCTCTTGAGATAGCCGAAGTTTGTAGGCCATGGGTCCGATTCTGGTGAGGATCTCGAAAGGTCCGATGTACCTTGGATGAAGTTTTTTGCGATTCCCAAAGCATATCATGCCTTTCCAGGGTAAGACCTTCAACAGGACGTGATCTCCAACAAGAGGGTACATCTTTCTGTGTCAGAGTAGTTAAGGGTTTAACGATTCTGGAAGAAATTTCTGGGTGGGTCTGCGATAATAGCCGGCGGGACCCAAGAATTGACGGATTCATGTGGGTGTCTTCGGTGCCGACTAATTTTCTATCGCTTTGAGTTTTGGAAGGGTCCATGAGTATGCCTTCTTCACTTACTATGTAACCAAAGGAAGTGGTTATACCGAAGGGTATCACTATGAACTCGTAGTGACCATATCGAGTCCTGAATGCTGTCTTGGAAACATCATCCTTGTGAACTCGAAGCTGATGGTACCCTAACCGAAGTTCTATCTTTGAGAAGTAGCTGGCTCCCTGAAGTTGATCGAAGAGGTCATCTACTCGAGGAAAAGGAAATCGGTTTTGACAGCCATCTTATTTGACTTACGGTAGTCGATATACATCCGGAAGGATCCATCTTTCTTCTTTACAAACAATACCAGAAATCCCAAGGGTGAGAAACTCGGTCTGATGAACCCTTTACTGAGTAGCTCATTAAGCTGACTGGATAACTCCTGCATTTCTGCTGGCGCTAATCGATACAGAGACTTGGTTACGGGGGTAGCTCCAGGAATTAGATCGATGCAAAACTCAACTTGACGTTCAGGAGGAATTCCCGGAAGCTCTTCGGGAAAGACATCAGGAAAGTTGCAGACTTCGGAGATGCTCTCGAGGTCTTTAACTTCCTGTTTCTCACGGATCACATGGGCTAGGAATGCATGGCACTTCTTTCGGGGAAACTTTTGAGCTTTGATGCACGAAATGATGCGAATGTTGGAATTAAGCTTATCGCCATAGATCATGAGAGTCTAATCAGAGAGAAGATAGAGACGGATGGCCTTTTCGTAATCAAGAATATCAGCATGATGAGGACTCAACCAGTCCATGCTAATGATAACATCAAAGCTCTTTACGGAAACTGGCATTAGGTCGATGAGAAAAGAATGGTCGTTCAGGGTAAGGGTACGATCTATGAATATATCGCTAGCATTCTCTTTCCCACTGTTAGCCGTCTCAACGGTAAATGTTTCAGTCACTAAGGGAGGATTAAGATTAAGAAGATGTTTGAATGAATAGTTAACAGATTGTCTTTCAGTACTAGAATCGAAAAGGATTGCAAGAGTAAAAGTTGTTGAGGAGGAACATACCTGCGGAAACAGTGGGATCGGCGACTGCCTCATCTCGCCCCATGGTTAGAACTCTTCCGGTATTGTCAGTTGTTGTTGCCTTGGGACAGTTTTGCTTGAAATGCCCGACTTCACTGCAACCGTAGCAGGCTTGGTCGATACCCGCTCCAGAAGCTTGATTAGTGGATTGGGTTGGTGTCTTGCAGTTTTTCGCAGTGTGACTCTTTTTGCCACAGCTGTTGTAAAACACCTCACGACATGGGATGGAAGTAAGGTGATGATAGTTGCACTTGTCACACATAGGGAGGGTACCAGCATACCTACTGGTAGGTGTTCGAGCTGAGGAACAACCGATAGAAACAGCTGCAGGGATAGTAGCAGCGTGAACTGTCACAGTTTGCTGCTTCTTCGAAGACTCCTGCGATGTCTAACTTTTCTTCTTCTTCCAAAATTTTCTTTTCTCACCACTACTCTCTGTCGGCTCAGGAGTGGTAGCTGCTTCCTCAAGGTCATCACTATGCTCAATTAAGGTTTGCGCTAAGCATTTGGCGCTGTCGTAGGTATCTGGCTTCGCAGCTTAAACGTTTCCCTTGGTTGGCTATGTCAGCCCCCAGATGAATCTCTCAATCCTTTTACTCTCCTGGGTAACCATTCCCGTACAGAGTAGCGCCAATTCATCGAATCTGGAAGTATAAGCGGCGATATCGGAACCCTTCATCTTTAGGTTCCAGAGTTCATGCTCCAGCTTCTGCATTTCGCCCCGTGGGCAGTACTCCGCAAGCAGAAGTTCCTTTATGGCCTCCCAACCCATAGCATTGGCTACTGGTAGGGTTAAGGATTTGACTCGACCATTCCACCAAGTCAGGGCTTTATCGGTGAAAGTGCAGGCGACGAACTTCACCTTATCAGCTTCAGAGCATACGCATATTTCGAAGATAGATTCAATTTTCTCGAACCATCAGGTTAGGGTAATGACACCTCCAGTGCCACCGAAAGACGTGGGTTTCGCGTTCATAAAGTCTTTATAGGAACACTCATTCCGGTGTCCCTAGTTACCTTCCTGGTTTTGAGATTGGGTACCACCTCCTGAACCACCAGAGTTCATTTGAGACATGGCGGCTGCTACTGTGGCAGTAACAGCTACCTGGAACATGACAGGATTAAATTGAGGAGGAGGTGGTGGCGGAGGGTTGTTGTTCTTTGAGCTGGGTCTCTTTCTTGGAGGCATCTCGATCTAAAAAGATCAGGAAAGAGAGGATAGTAAGTCCTCTGAATTAAATCAAGAGATATGAAACAAGAGATATCTCGTTATGACAGATAAAGGATTCTATTAAGCGATAAAGCAGGAAAGAGTTATCAAAGCAGATAAACTATCGCTAAAGGAATGCTTGAGGAGCAACACTTGAATGAGGGTTTCTATAACGAAGTTGGCTCTAGAAAATACTCCCATAGTATTTTATGTTTCACTGTGACGACGGATCGTTGTTTGGGTATTGGGTAAGTTTTAGGCATGCTGAACACCACAGTCACTCCCAAGCACATGTTGGCCGTGTCTCGAATGAATATAGTTGATCAGGCTATATTAATCCTAGACACGACTACATAACTGCCCAGGATTAACCGCAACACCCAACACCCAATTACTTATGTTTTGTTCTACTCATAGTTACGGATTCCGGCGGTTAGGTATACTTGTATACTTTTGAAAATACTTATATTTGAAGTATACTTTTAGTTCAGAGCACTTTGAACCCTTTAGTGTTTATAGTCTTATACCATGTAAGGTTTGGTATACTTAGTTCACTATAAACAAGGGCTCTAAAACCAATCTGTCACACCCCAAAACCGAAGGCGGAAATGCTCCGGGGCGGAGGTGACGTCATGTTAAGTATCACAACCAATGTACATAGTAAGCATAGTAAACACAAAACATAACATTACATTGAATCATTGCATTTTTTCTGAAAACAAAGTGTTACAAGTGTTATACATATATATTATATGAACAAAAGTAAAGAGGTGACTTCTACGCGCTCCGTCTTCTCCAAAAGAACGCGGGGTACCTGTCTAATGTGGACCTGAGAATACAAGCAGTTTGAAAATCAACATAAAGCTGGTGAGTTCATAAACGGTTTGTTTCTGAAAACGAACAAGTTTCCTTTGGTTTTTCAAAAATGTTGTTAACCAAGAAAATCCCATATTTTCTTAAAAGTAAAGTTTAGTTATCCATTAGTTACACGGTGTAGTTAAGAACAGTTCGTTTATCCCAGGAAAAACCCTTATTTTCCTTAAAAGTCTGTGGTTGGTTATTGAATCTGAATGTAATGTACAAGTATATACCATACTTAATGTGTTTGTGTGAAGTCTCCTGAAAGTCTATTATCCTTGAAAAAGTACATTAGTTTTAACACGTATATAAAACAAATAAGAAAATAGAAAAGTTTCTGTAATCTCGATTGCGAGTTCCATAACCATACTATAGACTAGATAAGGCTCGGAACGGGGCCAGTATCTTTTATGACTTTTGTCACCCTTGAACCTTTCGGTACAGCTGTAACTAGCAGCCAGGTGCGAGGTAGTCAATCCCGTATAGATCTATACACTCAAGTCACGTTCTCCCTCCAGGAGGTTCTGGTTACATGGATAATCCTCCACTCTTGTATCTACGGGTAGTGTTACAAAGGACGTGTCTCCAATCTTAAGATTAATGAATTTAAAACTGAAATTAATAGTATGGAAAATTCTGTTTTATTAGTCCTTTACTCTCGTATCTAGGGGGAGTATTATCAAGGACCTGTCAAATGTTCTACTGATATCTGTCCTTCACTCTCGTATCTAAGGGGAGTTTTATCAAGGACAATACAAAAGTTATATGATTTTAATAGTAATGGTGTGAACAATCATTTGTGAAATATAAAATATAACACTATATAATAAGATTTGAAATCGATTTGAAAGCTAACTTTGCAAGTCAAACAGTAAGTTAATATGGTTTCGATTGTTAAAAGTATACGGATTATGAAACATTTCAAATGAGATAACAAATTTAAGTACAAGATATTCTTGTACTTTTTATTGTATTCCCCCCCCCCCCCCATGAAATCATTGAAAAACACTGAAAAAGGATAGGGGTATGAAATCACTAGACGAGGAATATCTCGGCTAGGATGCTAAGTGTCCAAACAGGGCTTAAAAACATGCGAGGTTCCTATGTAATATGAAGAGATACACAATTGTATCTAATTAGACCTTGATATACTAATTAAAATGAATAAACACTCCGAGGCGTGAAAAACACTTCAATTCAAGTGTTTGGAGTGACCCGGGTGGCATTCTAAGGGAGTGAATGGCTTAGATATGGAGTTTGCTCTTCAAGAGTAAACTCCTTCGGGAGATTACGGCCCTAAGACCATGTCCCCATGAGTTCACGGCCATACACTCATGGGTGATGGGTTCTTGGTTGCTAAATGGCCTTATAGCTCTTGAGGGATGATGCTAGGTTAAGTTCTAAGGCTATGGAAAGGAAATGGGATCAATATATGGACCATTTAGGGAGTTTACGGCTGTAAAATAGGAGTTTACGGCCGTAAGCTCTGTTAAACCCATTCCTTTGATGTTTTGGTGGTCCTAGATTAATCACATGTGATTCTAACTCTTTTTACAAGCCATAGGATGAAGTTAGGGAACCATTTGACCATGTTATAGGAATTTACAGCCCAGGAACCATTCCTTGGGGGGTTTACGGCCGTGAACTCCTAAGGAGATGCTTTTCTTGATGATTAAGGTCCCTAACACACATGTGGTTGGTTCTAGACTTTATTCCAAGGCTTAGGAGGTGTTTAAGGGGCATCTTAACACCTTAGAAGGTGTTTACGGCCTAAGAAAGGGGGTTTACGGTCCAAGCATGTTCTTGGGCCATAAACTCATGTTTACCCCTCAATTATTGAGTTTTTGGTGTTCCAATTCCGGTCTTGTAAGCCCCTAAGTCATATCTAAGCTCCAAAGGTGGTTTAGAAGGGTTTTGGGGCTCCAAAACCCCATCTATGTGTGTTTGTGGCCTAGGACTGTTCCAAGGCTGTAAACACATGATTATGGTCCTATTTCATGATTTAAACACGAATTTTAAAGTTAAAGATGTTATACTATGAGCTAGGATAGTTATCTTACCGATTTGGAGCTTGAATTGGGTGATTTTGGACCAAAGATTGTGTTTGAAGAGAGATAGTAGTGAGAGAGAGTGAAAAGCTTCAAATGAAGTTCTTTGAACTTTATATAGGGTTTAAGTTTGAGACACGGTGGAATTCTACCCGATACTGATGTTGAACGCGGCTTTTGGTCGCACCTGATTAAGTTGTCGTAACCCGACGTGGTCGATACTAAAATTTTTCTAAATAATAATTTGGGGTGATTTCATGTGTTTCTAATGTGTCTGGATACC
Organism: Lactuca sativa; assembly: GCF_002870075.4. Classification (NCBI taxonomy): domain Eukaryota; kingdom Viridiplantae; phylum Streptophyta; class Magnoliopsida; order Asterales; family Asteraceae; genus Lactuca; species Lactuca sativa. The sequence goes on from NC_056626.2 coordinate 240,528,095, forward strand.
CATTAAGTCATAATAAAAGTCTCAAATTAAATGACTTAATCCAAAAACGTAATCGGAAAAATTCGCTAAGGACAAGTTTAAGGAGCGGAAACAAGTTATGACGATGGAACAAACTTCGGGTTGTCATAGATAAAGGACTTAAGGTCCTTTAAATAGGGTGAAAACCCTGAATATTATAGTTTTCATACTCAGCTCCAACTCGTCGGGGTCTTCCAAATCGTCGAGTTTCCTTGTTAAAATTAATATAAAACAATTTAAATTTATATGTAACGACCCAAATTTTCAAAAGAAAATTTTCATTTTAATTAATCAAACACATTTCCATAAATCATGAAATCCTAACAAAATTGTTTTCAAATCCACATTCATTACATCTTTATTTAAAATCATCAGTGTCCCACAAAATATCGATGATAGAGTGCACGCCACACCATCAAGCCTTGCCCTCACCCTTGGGCTCAGATGTACCTGAAACAGATCCACAAACTGTAAGCTATTGCTTAGTGAGTTCCCCAGAGCATACCCCATACACAATCCACATAACACATATCAAATTAGCTATAAAGCTACATATATCACACAAGCCATGCATACCAACATACAAGGAAGCCATGGAAACCCTCCAAGGTCTTACACCTAGTGCCATGGGAACCCCCACATGGTTTTACTATCTGCCATGGGAACCACCACATGGTCTTCCTGCCATGGGAACCCCTACATGGTCTTTTTGCCATGGGAACCCCCACATGGTCTTTCTACCAAATAAATATCATACAACTAGTCATGCAAGTATACTAGGATGCCATGGAAACCCTCTAAGGTCTTATACCAAATGCCACGAAAACCCGCACATGGTATTAGCTTATAAGACCATACTAGCATAGTGCATAATCACCAACAATCCACATATCACAGAATGGGCCGACCTTGGTGCCTTAGACCTGTTGGTATGGTGAGAAGACTCACCTCTCGCGAATGCTGAACTGACAAACTTCAATCAGGTATGTTCTACGTGTTGCTCCCACTCAACTGCCTAAAAGCATTATAAGATAGACCTTTCATAATCCCAAAATTACCCCCAAAGTCAACCATGGTCAACCTTGGTCAAAAACAAGGTCATCAGTCAAAGTCAACGATCTACGTTGACTTCAACTCGTCGAGTGCATCTAGTGACTCGTCGAGTTTCTTCTGAGTCCAGATGACCTGATCAAACCCTAGTCAACTCTCCAAGTTGTTTCATCAACTCGCCGGGTTCACTTGACATACAGAAAACAGGAAAATCCAACCCGACTCGTCGAGTCGTTAGGGGAACTCGCCGAGTCCCCCTTCCTGTTTGCTTGTTGTGCTTATAAACTAAACACAAGGATCCCATGGCTTAGATCTGAAGCCCTAAGGTGCCTAGAAGGATAAAGTTTCCAACTTTACCTTTTAGAACCGTTCCAAATGCTCTAAGGTCCTTAATAAAGGTTGGAAAGCTCCAAAGCTTTGCCATTTGGTCCAAAACTCTAGGGATCTGAAATCCCTCCTTTCCAGAAAGGTTTCTAGTCCTCAAAATGTTCCAAAGGTGGATGATTTACGGACATGCATGTGCAATACATCTCCCTAGGTCAAAATGGCCAAAAAGAGGGAAATAATCCCTAAAACCCTTGCATGGTGTCCTTGCTCAACCAAAAGCCAGATCTAGCCTACCTTGGGACCATTTTCTCTAGAGATTCATAAAGTTGCAAGCTTTATGAATCCCACACATGCATACAACAAAGAAAGGAAGGAAATGCAGAGTAAACTCAAGATCTAGCCATATCCTTTGATAAAAATCGAGTCTTGATGACTTACAGCAGTTCACAACATGATTAAGCTCAAGGATGGGTGCTTTGTTTGCTGGATCTTCTCAGTATCTCCTTTTTCTTCAGCCTCAACGCTCATAAGGATATTATATAAGGTGCAAACCCTAAAATTAGGTTTTTATCATTACAACACCTAGTCGTGGAGTCGGCCTTCCAACTCGTCGAGTAGGGTGTAGATTCCGCGTACTTGAAATGCCCTCTACTTGACGAGTTGGACCCCCAACTCACCGAGTCCATACACCAAAACCCTAGATTTTAAATTAATTAAGTAATACCTGGAACAAGTGTTACAAGTTTCCTCCACTTGAACTAGACTTCGTGCTCGAAGTCTGCCGATCTAAACAAGTTCGGGTGGTGATTTCGCATTTCGTCATCCGGCTCCCAGGTCCACTCGGAACCCCTGCGATGCTGCCATTGCACCTTAACCAACTTCAATACCTTGTTCTGAGGAACCTTAGTCTTCCTATATAAGATGGAAACAGGTCTCTCGATGTAGTTCAAGCTCTCATCCACCTGGATGTCGTCCATTGAGACGACTGCGGACTCATCAGTGAGACACTTCCGAAGCTGTGACATGTGGAAGGTGTTATGAATCTGTCTAAGCTCATCTAGCAGGTCTAGTCGATATGCTACCTTTCCCACCCGGGAAAAAAATCCTGAATGGGCCGATAAATCGGGATCCTAGCTTGCCCCTATTCTGAAACCTGATAACCCCCTTCCAGGGAGACACCTTCAGTAACATAAAGTCCCCCACCTGGAACTCAGATCCGATCTCCACCGATCAGCATAACTTTTCTGACGGCTCTGCGCGACCCGCAACCGGTCGCGCACCTGCTGATTCAACCTGGTAGTCTTGAGTACTACCTCCGTGCTCCCCATGACATGGTGCCAACCTCGTCCCAATAAACTAGGGTCATGTACCTCCGACTATACAACATCTCGAATGACGGTCGGTCGATACTGGCATGGTAACTGTTGTATGAAAATTCTGCCAACGCGAGGTATGTGTCCCACCTCCCTCCAAAATTCAACATGCATGATCTAAGCATGTCCTCCAGTGTCTGGATCGTCCTCTCACTCTAGCTGTCGGTCTGGGGGTGGTACGTCGTGCTAAAATGTAGTTGAGTGCACAGTTCCTCATGGAATTTCTTCCAGAATCTAGATGTAAACCGAACATCCCTGTCAGAGACTACCGACACTGGCACTCCGTGTCTATCCACCACCTATCACACATAGATATCTGCTAACTTCTCAACGGATATACCCTCAGAGTTCGGAATGAAGTGGGCACTCTTCGACAGTCTATCCACGATTACCCATATGGCATCCACTCCCCTCGCCGTCTTTGGTAACTTCGTGATGAAGCCATAATGATCTCTTCCTATTTCTGCATGGGAATGGGTAGCAGTTGTACCTTGCCATGAGGCCACTGATGCTCGGTCGTGACCTTCCTGAAGGTAAAGCACCGCTCCACAAACCAGGCGATCTCCCGCTTCATGCTGGGTCACTAATAACTCAATCTCAAGTCTCTATATATTTTCATAAATCCTGGATGTATAGAGAACTTGGACTTGTGTGCCTCCTCTAATATCCTCTGTTTCACCCCTCCAGTCGCCGGTACCCACACTCGGCCGCAATGTATCAAATGACCACGACTATCCTTAACAAACAAAGGATATTATCCCTGAATCCGCCCTGTCTTCCAATTTTCTCTCTTCACTCCCTCGACCTGGGCCTCCTTTTTCATGTCTAACAATGGAGAGATCACCGTTATCCTCATACAAATGTTCCTGATCGAGGATCCCGTCGTCTTGCGACACAAAGCATCGGCCACTACGTTGGCCTTCCCAGGATGGTATAAGATCTCATAATCATAATCCTTCAACACATCCAACCACCTCATCTGTCGCATGTTAAGGTTCTGCTGGTCTATCAAATACTTCAAGCTGTTGTGATCAATATAGATGGTGCACCGCACTCCATACATGTAGTGATTCGGAATCTTGAGAAAAAACACCACTGCCCTTAGTTCCAGGTCATGAGTGGGGTAATTTTCCTTATGAGGTTTCAGCTGCCTCGAGGTGTAAGCTATCACGTGCCCCCTCTGCATCAGTACCATGCCTAAACCTGAAATCGATGCGTCAGAGTACACCACCAAATCATCTAACCCCTCGGTAGTACTAGGATCGGAGCCTCACATAACCTCCGTCTCATGGTCTTAAAAGCCAACTGCTGATCCGTGCACCAACGAAATGTCACATTCTTCTTGGTCAAGTGGGATAATAACACATCAATCTTGGAGAAATCTTGGATAAATCTCTGATAATAGCCCGGTAAAACCAAGAAGCTACGGATCTCGGACGCATTCTTCGGTACATCCCACCGCATTATTGCCTCAACCTTGGCTGGATCAACCAAAATGCCTTCCTAGTTGATGATGTGCCCCCAAAACTATACCTCTTGCAGCCAAAAATCACACTTGGAGAACTTGGCATATAGCCTCTCCGCCCTTAGGGTCTCCAATACCTCCCTCAAATATTGCTCATGCTGCTCCCTGGTCTTAGAATAAACCATGATATCATCAATAAGAACGATCACCGACCGATCCAACATCGGTCTACACACCCTGTTCATGAGATCCATGAACGCTGCTAGGGCATTGGTGAGCTCGAATGACATCACCACAATCTCGTAATGCCCATACCGAGTCTTGAAAGCTGTTTTCGGTATGTCTTCATCCCGAATCCTCATCCGGTGATACCCCGACTGAAGATCAATCTTGGAAAACCAAGACGCACCCTGCAGTTGATCGAAGAAATCATCAATCCTCGACAACGGATAACGGTTCTTCACCGTTAGTTTGTTCAGCTCTCGATAATCAATGTACATCCTGTGTGATCCATCCTTCTTTTTCATAAACAAGATCGACGCTCAAACGGATGAATCCCGGGTCTAGCAGCTCCTAAAGCTTCATAGATAACTCCTACATCTCGGGAGGTGCCAACCGATATGGTGCCTCTACTCGACGAGTTGGACCCCCAAATCACCAAGTCCACACACCAAAACCCTAGATTTTAAATAAATTAAGTAATACCTGGAACAAGTGTTCCATTATACCTGAGATTCAGGATGTTACAAATGAGAATCAATTAGCGGTGACACGATTGAATTAGCAGCGACGCATTTTAGAGGGAATATCTTACAGTCTTTTTTTTGAGAATCAGTGGTGATAGCCATCGCCGCTATTGTGATTAGGAACAATATCAACGGCTGGAGTTTAATATCGGGGATTAGCACGTATTGGGGTTAACCACCATTAGTGGTAACGCTTTTAGCGACGACAACCACCTTTATCGACGATATATAACACGTTATATGTCGCCGCTAATGTTGGTTATTCTTGTGGTTAATGTGCAATGTTTCATTTCTAAAACTAATGAAAACAATGAAACTTGATCCCATTAATCACCTTTTAATGGAGAATTCAAGTTAGCATATGCATTCACTAATACAAAAGATTATGTAGAGGCTAAACAACGATTAATCAAACAACATGCACCACACATATGAAATTGAAACCTGTTTGATCCATTACTAAATCTATGAAATATCAGAGAAGATAACTGAATTAAGCATTTTTTTTTTCAAAATCAACCTTGAATAACATAAGTTTATGTCTAACTAGATGTTGCCTAGTTAATGACATCATAAACAATAAGAGATCCATTAAGATTCCTTCAACCGTCGATATAAGTAGATGGCTCAAACCGAACATTAAACCAATCACGTTTTGCAACAATATTGACAGGGCCGGCCCGAGGGCTGGGCGAGCTGGACCACAGCCCAGGGCATCACAATAATAGAGGCATCAACTCTGGTCCACTTATTATAGGTCTAATATTATTTTCAGCCAAAGTTTTGGTCCACAAGGGAGTCCGGTAATGGGCAAAAGAAAAACTAGTACAGAGCGCCAATTTCAATAATTGGATGACAAGGAGACGGAGTTGCTTCAAGTAGATTCATGAAACGAGGAGACTGACTGTTGCACGTAAGCAGACTTTGTCATCTGCCCCTAACTCAAATCCGATTATTCCAGCTGTCATAATTATAACCATCGCCAGATCACCGATACTTCTCCGCTGCAGACTTTTGATCTCCGGCTCTAGCGCCAGCTGTAGTCATTTCCTTCTCTGATCCGATCAATTGGTTGATCACGTTTCTTTTTCTGGTTTTGTAAGTGTATACTTTTTTATTTTCTAGAATCGATAGTGAACATGAATTTCTTGTTAGATTTTAAATATATAGGTTAATTTCTGTCTCATTCCTAGATTAATCGAATTCTTGATTTCTGATTTTGATTTAATCCCAATTTCTTTTTCTGAGAATCGGTACACCTCCTATGTTCAAACGATTTTTTTATTCGAAATCGATATAGTACAGGTTATAATTATTTTTTCTAATTTTATCATTTGTATTTTTCAGGAATCAGTACACATCCTGGATCTAAAACAAGATGATATTTTTATCTGATTTTCTCATATGCATTTGTGAAGTAAGGATGAAAGGGGGCTTCACTTGGCGTGCTTGTTGTCCATAGGGTAGACATCAATTGGATACATGACTGCAAACTGACATTTATTTAGTGGGTAATTCTTGGTGGGTATAATTATCAATATATTGGGTGGGGTTTTCGCTTTGCATACGTTTTTCTTTGGTTATCTCTCACATATGTGTAAGTGTTTCAATAACATGGGTTAACTGGTTTGGTTGTAATTGATCTCAATTGGAATGAGTTTTTTCAAGGTAACAAGGAAGCAAGGAATTATAATTTGGAGTGGGTTCTTATGGTGATAGCTGAAGGGAAATTCATTGTTTGCTTCAATTTCGAGAAGAAGGCTCTCATGAATGGAATGACACTTTGAAGCTCGAAATGGAAGATTACTCTTGGAAGGAAAATCAAGAAATGACAGATAATATTTCTTTGTTATCAAGATTCAAGAGATGGGGGCTCCTTTCTTCTTATGTCGCTACATTCGGACAAGTATAGGTGTTTTGCCAAAACAAAAAAAAAAGTTTATTTTACCCTCTGTGCTGGAAAGGACTGCCTATATGGATAACAAGATTGATGATATGTTCACATCTTCAGGTGGTTCTGCATCATATAGTGTTGGGTTGATTGCCAAAAAACTCGTTTTTGCCCATCTTGTTTTAGAATCTTTGTATATAGTTGGTTAGTTTTTCTTTTGGCAAATGTCATTTGTTTTTTTAGCCTTTATTTTTAATACTTTAGTTTGTTTGTAATGTGGCCTCTAGCTTCATGTTAGTTTTTTGGTTTATATATTTGCCTAAAAAAATATAATTGTATTAAAATCTTAATATAACTTTTAGTGGTTAATGTCTTTAGTGACATTTTTGTTAATACTATTTGTTATTTTTCTTTTGCTTTAACTATTAAGATATGTATTTTTAAATAAATCTCTACATTTTTTTAGTGACATTTTAGTTAATACTATTTGTTATTTTCTTTTGCTTTAAGTATTAAGATATGTATTTTTAAATATACTTCTAGATTTTTTTAGTGTTGACTTCATTGTGGTTGTATGGAGTAATGGAGATATAGTACAATCATATGACATCATTAAACATTTTGGTCCTGTGGTATCAAACACCATTGGACCAATATTGAATATTGCCATTAACTTTTTATCAAACCATTCCATTCATATTACTCTCTTATTTTATACTAATTATTTATATGAGTTATGTTAATTTAGTGTGAGCGAAAAATTAAAGATTAATATGGATATATATTAGTGGTAAAACAAGGTGCACATTACACGAAATAAAATACAACAGCCACAAAACTAAATATCTATCCAAACATTTGTAAATATCCAACCCAACTTTATTTTTTTATTACACGTAATCTATAGAGTATAAATAAAGACAAAATTGAAAAAATAGTCTCTGTGGTATGCGTTTTTTTGGGTTTTAGTCCAAACTTCGACTTTTTTGATTGATGGTCCTTTTGGCTTAGTTTCGATGTACATTTGGTCCCTTGGTAAATTGAAATAACTGTAATGTCCCTCATGTATTTATTTTTCATTTTTCTTTCATCTTTTTAATTTAATATATATTTATTTATTTTGATAAATTAATAAATAAAGAGTCTCTCACTCTCTCTCTCTCAAGATTAGCCCCTCACGTCCGACCACCATTACACCCCTCATAACTGACAACCACTACACCCCTCACCGTCGATTAAAAGTGTCTTGAGATAGTATTTTCAAGGTACCTGCATCTGGCTACCATGGTTTCCCCTTTCTCGACACTTGAAAATTCAAGTGAATATACTTGTCAATGAAAAGACAGTAGGGGTGATAGTGTTTTTGAGTGAACATACCCATCATCGAATTTTATCTCTCATACACGCATGGTGGCTATACAAAGGGGGAGAAATCGTGATTCAAGGACCAATTGCAAAAATCTAGCATATAAGAAACTGAACCAGATGCAGGTTTCCGACAGTGGTGATTTACACCCATATGCAGGTTTTCGATTATGGGGCCACTTTAAACCCAAATACCGGCCAAAAATATAGGAAGATGTGGAGATCCGACGAGCAATGCCACTGCTGGTGCATAAAGTGTGACAACCCTATATTTTCCAACGCTTTGTAACGCTCAAAAGTCAAATACAACAAAACCATTTGGAATCAACGGAATTAACCCCAAACATAATGTATTCAAAAATCTAAATATGGGATGCATCAAATGTTAGATATCATGACAAGAATCCTGAAAACACAAAGAACATTCGAAACCAGTTTTTAATAAAAGAATTACGACCATTAGATATCTCACGACACACCGGTAAAACATTATTTAATGTAAATAGTGAAATTTCCATAAAATACGTTTTAGACTTAAGTATCTAAACAAAAGTTGTAGAGTTCGTTAAGCTGTAAACATGCATAAAAGGATCGCCCAAATTGGACCTCGTATGAAGAAGTTACGAATTTTCTAAGTTTCGTAACAGTAGTAGAGGGCTAAAAACTCGAATTGAAGATCGAGCGTTATTTAGCTGGTGCAACCTAAAAGAAAGTTGAAGGTCTCCACAATAGGAGTAAAAGGATAAAAAGTCAAATGAAAACTGACATCGAATGAAGAAACTATGAATTTTTAACGGACTTTAGCAGTCCCGGCCTATTAAAAACATATCATTAAAAATAAAGTCAAAACTAGCCGACGGAGTCTAAATGAAAGTTGTAGAGCATAGTCTCACCTACGCGGGGATATAAAGAACGCGAAAAACGGAGCTCGTACGCGAAAGTTATGGAATTTAGAAGATGGGAAACTGGATTACGCCCAGCGTAATCCTAGATTACGCCCAGCGTAATAGACCCAGTGTCGAGTCCCATCGGCTCGAGTGCTCTACGCTAGCTAGGCCGGAGTCGTAAGCCATGACGCATTTTTACGCCTAGCGTAACCAAGGTACGCTCAGCGTAAGCGAGTACGCCCAACGTACTCCAGGATTACGCCCAGCGTACTCCAGTTTTACACCCTATAAATAAAGGGCATGAACTCCGGGTTTTGGCACATATCTGTCATATCCTCTCTCACTTTCACACACCCTAGAGCTCCAGAGACCATCCCGACACTCTCGATTTCCGCACCCGAACCTCCGACGAAGTTGCTACGCTACCGAGATCCCCGAGAAGCTTGAAATGCAACTTTCCGCCGTTGAAGTTCTGCTCAACTCTAATCTCATCTTCATCAAACCAAACAAGTGAGTTTAATACCCCTATCTTTCAAGTCTTATCATGTTTTAGGGGGGAAATACAAGTACAATACAAGTAAAAGTATCGTTTTATAAACAAGTGTAACATCTATCGTATTTGATTTTCGATACCAAACAACTTACTTTACGTGTAAAGGGCTAGTATATCATCAAGTTATTTTTACCCAAATGGAACATACTTTCTGAAAAACTATAATGCGTATAGTTAGCAAGTTATTCATACATTCTTACGTATACATCTTGAAAAACGATATACTTTCAAACACAATGAAGTAGAGTCTTTCTTATTGTAAATCCATTTATACTAAGTAATGTGAGATATTCAAACTTCAACGTACTCTTATGTATGCATTTCAAGTCCTCTATTATATAGCAAAATCTCTTGGAGGGAGAGCGTGATACTTGTGTATAGATCTATACGGGATTGACAACCCGGCACCTAAACTTTTAGCTACAGTTAGATCGGCAGGTCTGTGGTGACAAATGTCATAACACTACAACACCTGAAGAATGTTGTTACAGGCAGTCAGTGTCAATAGTATGGTTATAAGGCTCACATGAAAGTATAAAAACAAGTTTGATTTACGAGATTCATATATGCATTCAGTTTTCTACACTATTTTGAGCACAAAGTTATCTTTACCAGTCAAGTACGAAAAATACTAATGCACTCCAACTTTGGGAACATTTCAAACTATTTATAGAAAATATTGGATTTTCTGAAAACCTCGTTCATTAAAATGCTACCAACAGGACATACTTTTCAATACAAAAACACTTATGAACTCACCAACTTAATTGTTGACACTTTTTCGAAACCACTTGTATTTCTCAGGAAATCAGTAATACAGGTAACCACTAGCTTTTGAAGAAGGAACGCTGAGGACGTTTATTATTTAAACATTTATATCATCATATTGTAATATTCTTTTGATAATATGTATAATGCACAATATACGTTTTCATTATAGATATGATGGTTGTGTTACTTTCTTTACAATATTTAATTGTTATGGTACTACGTGAAGTCATCGACCCCCAAATGTTTCCGCCATTCTGGTTTGGGGGTTTGACAGATTGGTATCAGGACATTGTTTATAGTGAACTAAGTATATCGAACTACATAAGATATACAAACTATAAATGCGACGGGAACCAAAAACCCTCTGACAAAACTTTTCATAAAAATATATTTTCTTTTAAATATATATACATTTTTACTCGCATATATCAGTCTCGTATCATGACAAGTTTTCTAAAAAGTATTAAGGCAAGTTGCGACACTACTGTTGGGGCTCGGGGTATGTAATCAAATCGAGAATAAATATAGCCTGATCAACTATATTTATCCTGGATTTGACCAATGTACGTCGAGAAATGATTGTAGTGGACAACAAGCCAAAAAAAAAAAAACTTACCATATGCAAATTATTTTATTTATTCTTATCGCCAATTTAAAATACTATAGGAGTATTTGTTATCAATAATAATACAATGAAAAACTTGCACACCGTAAGATAAAAATTAAACGTAGGATGTCGTTAAATAGAAATTTCTTTTCTTACAAAATTCTCATACCTCTATCCTAGTACAGACAAATGGCTGGATTCCATTTACCGGGAGATCCCTACTACCCAAATCAAGTCAACGGTGGCTGGATAGAAGAAGACCCAAAGGAAATCATAGAGGAAATCGAAGAAGAATTCGAAGTCGAAGTCGGAGAGGAATTCGAAGTCGACGAAGAGGTCGAGGAAATTTCTAGTGGAACAGACTCCGAGCCAGAAGTGATTGACCCTCCTGCTCCTCATCATCCCGAAGTCCGACCATATCAACCAGGACCCATCCCCATCTGGGGAAGCCATCTCTACTACTGGAGCCGCCAACTTGGTGTACGCCCTCCTTTCGGCATGTGTCGAGATTTTTACAATGTCAGTGGGGGAGGCTCAGCTGATCGAGCACTTCCTGTTATTGTGGGGACTATAGCTACCCAGAACTACCATGCGGACCAGCAAGCAGCCAGAGTTCGCGAGATCAATGCTGCTACTCAGGGCAACGCCGCCGACATCCGTTGTTTGGAAGGACTACATGAAAATACCCAAATCTACACGGGGACGCTTCAGAGTCAAATGATAACCGCACTAGCAGAGATAAGAGAAATGAAGGAACATCAAGCAGATCTTGAAAGGCGCCTGATGGGAGTCAAGCAGTCAGATGCTGAATCCAGCTCCAAACGTACCACACACCGCAAGTAGAACTTGCTCAACTCCAACAAATTTTGATATAGATTAGGACATCGGATAAAGTTTTCTCACATTTCCTTTGTATTTGTAATCGGAAACCTCTAGAGAGGTCAAATTTTCCTAACCTAGAAGCATAATGTAACACACCTTGGGTGTGACACATACATATATATATGAAATATTTCCTTGTTTATCTCCCAAAGCTTATAGAATCATCTAAATTGCTATGTCTACTTGGAAACCATTAACTAAAGTCGAAACAAAATTTCAAGATATATCTGACCCGCTAGTTAAAACATTAAAAACTTATAGTCTTTATTATTATTATTTCTCTACCAGAACATGCCTCCTCGCAGATCATCACGCAGGAACTCAGATCCAACACCACCTCCACCACCTCCTCCAACTATGGATGCAGTTATGTTCCAAACTGCTGTAACAGCCGTTGTAACGGCAGCAATGGCTCAACTAAGCAACAACGGGTCAGGGGGAGGAACAAACAGCTTCACAAATGGCCAAAGCCAAGGGCGTTCCGGGGTATGTACTTACAAAGACTTCACCAACGGAAAACCTATTCCCTTTTATGGGACTGGGGGAGTATTGGCTCTATCCCAATGGATAGAGAAAACAGAAGCTGTATTCGAAGTTTGCGCATGCCCCGAGGAAAGCAAAGTAAAATTTGCTGCTTTTACCTTTTCTGAACGCGCCCTGACATGGTGGAACGGCCACGTCAAGACCCTAACCCTAGTGGTGGCAAACTCCAGGGGTTGGTAAAACCTGAAGCGAATGCTCCTGTGGGAGTACTGCCCAAGAGGCGAGATCCAGAAGCTTGAACAGGAACTGTGAGGCCTTACGATGTTAGGCTCGGACATCACAGGCTACACCAACAGATTCAGCGATTTGATAACACTTTGCCCAGGGATGCTGATCCTGGAAAGCCAAAGGGTGGAAAGGTACATCTGGGGACTATCACCCCAACTTCGAGGAAGTGTGTTAGCTTCCAAACCCATGACCTTCGACAGCACCAAGGAAATGGCGCAAGCTCTTGTTGATCATGGTGTCTGTCAAGGAGTCACTGCTATCATGGCTGAACCAACCAAAGGGAACAACAACAACGATAACAATGCCAACAACAACAGCAAGAAGAAATTCTGGAACAAGAGAAAGGGGCAAACTTCGCAAGAGCCATCAAAGAAACAAATAGTAGCGGTTCATGCTGCTACTGCTCCCACCACAACTCCTGCTACCCCTGCGCCAACAAAACAATATGCGGGGAGCCTGCCCAAGTGCATCAAATGCAACTACCATCACCACGGTAATTGCCGCGAGATGCACTGTAGGAACTGCGACAGGAAAGGGCACACAGCCCGTTTCTATAAGGCACCAGCACGACCGGTCACTCAAGTTCCTGGTACTGGGATAAGCTAGGCATGTTATGGGTATGGAGAAACTGGGCACTTCAAGAGGGACTGCCCCAAGACAAGGAATGTTGGCGGTGTTGGGAGAGTGCTGGCGATAGGTCAGAATGAAGCAATAGCCGACCCAACGGTGGTTACAGGTATGTTTCTCCTCGACAACATTTATGCATGCATACTCTTTGACTGCAGTGCAAAGAGAAGTTTTGTGAGTCATAAGTTTAAACACCTACTTAATCAAAAACCCCAACCACTCAGTAAAATTTTCACTGTAGAAATGGCTAACGGTAAAACGGAAAGCACAAGCGATATGTACGTAGGGTGCACTTTAAATTTAAACGAACATTTATTTCAAATCAACCTTATGCCCATTTTGATAAGAAGTTTTGATGTAATCGTTGGTATGGACTGGTTAAGTCTTCACCATGGCGATATTCTTTGTCACAAAAAAGCCGTTCGCCTCAATCTACCCAACGACGAAACTCTTGTTATATATGGAGACAAACCTAGTTCAAACCTGCAAATCATTTCCTGTATTAAAGCACAAAAATTTCTTTGCAAGGAATACCATGCCTTTCTAGCCCAGGTAGTAGACCAGAAACAAGAACCAAAGAACATTAAAGACATTCCGGAAGTCTGCAACTTCCCAGATATTTTCCCAGAAGATCTTCCAGGAATCCCACCAGAACGCCAAGTCGAGTTCATAATCGACTTAATCCCCGGAGCTACTCCAGTAGCAAAGTCGCCATACCGCTTAGCCCCAGCCGAGATGCAGGAACTGTCCAGTCAATTAAACGAACTGCTAAGCAAGGGCTTCATCAGACCGAGTTTCTCACCATGGGGAGCACCGGTCCTATTTGTGAAAAAGAAGGACAGATCTTTTCGCATGTGCATCGATTACTGGGAGCTGAACAAACTCACGATCAAGAACCGATATCCCCTACCGCGCATAGACGATCTGTTCGAACAACTGCAAGGAGCAAGATACTTCTCAAAGATCGATCTAAGATCTGGTTATCACCAACTGCGAGTGCTGGAGGGAGACATCCCCAAGACGGCCTTCCGAACACGCTATGGCCACTACGAGTTTGTAGTAATGCCCTTCGGGTTGACAAATGCTCTAGCAGTGTTCATGGACTTGATGAACTGAGTATGTCATCCCTTCCTAGATAAATTCGTGATCGTGTTCATAGATGATATACTCATCTACTCAAGGAGCCAGGAAGAACACAGCCAACATCTCCGCCAAGTTTTGGAAACATTGAGGGCAGAGAAGCTTTACGCATAATTTTCAAAGTGCGAATTTTGGATTCGGGAAGTTGATTTCCTAGTACATGTAGTAAGCAAGGAGGGGATACACGTGGATCCTTCTAAGATCAAGGCAATAAGAGTTGGACGACTTCAAGAATCCCTACAGAAATCCGACAATTTTTGGGACTCGCCGGGTATTACCGAAGGTTCATACAAAATTTCTCACAAGATTGCCAAGCCACTCACCACCCTAACTCATAAGAATGTGATCTTCGACTGGGGAGAAAAACAAGACACCACATTTCAAATGCTAAAGCGAGCCTTATGTAGTGCGCCCATCCTAACCTTGCCAGAAGGAACGGAGGACTTCGTGGTCTATTGCGATGCATCAAACCAAGGACTCGGGTGTGTCCTGATGCAACGAGGGAAGCTCATCGCCTATGCCTCGAGGCAACTAAAGGCGCACGAAGTGAACTGCACAATGCACGATCTTGAGCTAGGAGCAGTTGTCTTCGCTCTAAAGATATGGAGGCACTACCTCTACGACATGAAATATACAATCTTCACCGACCATAAAAGCCTCCAACATATCCTCAACCAGAAAGAACTCAACATGAGACAAAGACGGTGGGTGGAACTACTAAATGATTATGAATGCGAGATTCAATATCATCCCGGAAAGGCTAACGTGGTAGTTGATGCACTCAGCCGGAAGGAATACTCAGGCCGCAGAGTGAAGTCTTTAACCATGACAATCCATTCACACCTGTCTACACAAATAAAGGAAGCCCAAATAGAAGCCTTGACATCTGAAAATGTGGCAGGGGAAGCCTTAAGGGGAATGTATAAGAGACTTGAAGTCAAGAATGATGGAGTTCATTACTTCATGGACCGAATCTGGACGCTGAGATTTGGCGGATTCAGAGAAGTCGTCATGAACGAAGCACATAAGACACGATACTCCATACATCCCGGCTCCGATAAGATGTATCTCGACCTCAAGAAATTGTACTGGTGGCCGAACATGAAAGCCGAAATTGCTACCTACGTGAGTAAATGTCTGATGTGCGCCAAAGTCAAGGTAGAATACCAAAAGCCCTCAGGATTGTTGCAACAACCAGAAATACCCAAATGGAAGTGGGAACGGATAACCATGGATTTCATAACCAAACTACCCAGGATGGCAAACGGACTCGACACTATCTGGGTGATCGTCGACAGGTTAACTAAATCTGCGCACTTCCTACCAATCAAGGAAACGGATAAGTTGGAGAAGCTAACTAGAACCTACCTCAGGGAGATTGTACGATTGCATGGTGTGCCAATATCCATTATCTCGGACAGAGATAGTAGATTCACCTCAAGGTTCTGGCAGTCACTACAAAGATCTCTAGGAACGAGGCTACACATGAATACTGCTTATCACCCGCAAACAGACGGCCAGAGTGAGAGGACCATACAAACCCTAGAAGATATGCTAAGAGCCTGTGTAATCGATTTTGGAAAAAGCATGGGACACCCATCTACCTTTGGTCGAGTTCTCGTACAACAATAGCTACCACACTAGTATTAAGGCTGCCCCATTCGAAGCCCTCTACGGCCGCAAGTGCAGGTCACCTCTGTGCTGGGCCGAAGTGGGGGACACACAACTAGCAAAAGGACAAGCAACAGAGAACACGCTCACTGGACCAGAAATCATAAGAGAAACCACAGAGAAGACTGTTCAGATCCGGGAACGACTTAAAGCATTAAGGGACATATAAAAGAGTTATGCGGATAAAAGACGGAAACCTTTGGAATTCCAGGTTGGAGACTGTGTCCTACTAAAAGTCTCGCCCTGGAAGGGATTAATATGTTTTGGAAAGCGTGGAAAGCTAAACCCAAGGTACATAGGACCATTCGAGATCCTTGCCAGGATTGGTCCGGTGGCTTACAGGCTTCAACTACCGCAGGAACTCCACAACGTACACCCTACCTTTCACATATCAAACCTGAAGAAGTGTTTGTCCGATGAGACACTCGTCGTCCCTCTCGACGAAATTACAATAAATGAGAACCTCCAATTCGTGGAAGAACCGGTAGAGATCATGGATCGGGAAATCAAAAGAACTAAACAAAGCCGCATACCCATTGTAAATGTCCGCTGGAACGCCAAACGAGGACCTGATTACACCTGGGAACGCGAGGATCAGATGAAACAAAAGTACCCGCATCTTTTTCCTAACTTGTAAACTCTTTCTTAGATAAAATTTCGGGACGAAATTCCCATAACGAGGGGATGATGTGACAACCCTATATTTTCCAACGCTTTGTAACGCTCAAAAGTCAAATACAACGAAACCATTTGGAATCAACGGAATTAACCCCAAACATAAAGTATTCAAAAATCTAAATATGGGATGCATCAAATGTTAGATATCATGACAAGAATCCTGAAAACATAAAGAACATTCGAAACCAGTTTTTAATAAAAGAATTATGACTATTAGATATCTCACGACACACTGGTAAAACATTATTTAACGTAAATAGTGAAATTTCCATAAAATGTGTTTTAGACTTAAGTATCTAAACAAAAGTTGTAGAGTTCGTTAAGCTGTAAACATGCATAAAAGGATCACCCAAATTGGACCTCGTATGAAGAAGTTACGAATTTGCTAAGTTTCGTAACAGTAGTAGAGGGCTAAAAAATCGAATTGAAGATCGAGCGTTATTTAGCTAGTGCAACCTGAACGAAAGTTGAAGGTCTCCACAATAGGAGTAAAAGGATAAAAAGTCAAACGAAAACCGACATCGAATGAAGAAACTATGAATTTTTAACGGACTTTAGCAGTCCCGGCCTATTAAAAACATATCATTAAAAATAAAGTCAAAAATAGCCGACGGAGTCTAAATGAAAGTTGTAGATCATAGTCTCACCTATGCGGGGATATAAAGAACGCGAAAAACGGAGCTCGTACGCGAAAGTTATGGAATTTAGAAGATGGGAGACTGGATTACGCCCAGCGTAATCCAAGATTACGCCCAGCGTAATAGACCCAGTGTCGAGTCCCATCGGCTCGAGTACTCTACGCTAGCTAGGCCGGAGTCGTAAGCCATGACGCATTTTTACGCCTAGCGTAACCAAGATACGCTCAGCGTAAGCGAGTACGCCCAACGTACTCCAGGATTACGCCCAGCGTACTCCAGTTTTACACCCTATAAATAAAGGGCATGAACTCTGGGTTTTGGCACATATCTCTCATATCCTCTCTCACTTTCACACACCTTAGAGCTCCAGAGACCATCCTGACACTCTCGATTTCTGCACCCGAACCTCCGACGAAGTTTCTACGCTACCTAGATCCCCGAGAAGCTTGAAACGCAACTTTCCGCAGTTGAAGTTCTGCTCGACTCTAATCTCATTTTCATCAAACCAAACAAGTGAGTTTCATACCCCTATCTTTCAAGTCTTTTCATGTTTTAGGGGGGAAATACAAGTACAATACAAGTAAAAGTATCGTTTTATAAACAAGTGTAACATCTATCGTATTTGATTTTCGATACCAAACAACTTACTTTACGTATAAAGGGCTAGTATATCATCAAGTTATTTTTACCCAAATGGAACATACTTTCTGAAAAACTATAATGCATATAGTTAGCAAGTTATTCATACATTCTTACGTATACATCTTGAAAAACGATATACTTTCAAACACAATGAAGTAGAGTCTTTCTTATCGTAAATCCATTTATACTAAGTAATGTGAGATATTCAAACTTGAACGTACTCTTATGTATGCATTTTAAGTCTTTTATTATATACCAAAATCTCTTGGAGGGAGAGCGTGATACTTGTGTATAGATCTATACGGGATTGACAACCCGGCACCTAAACTGTTAGCTACAGTTAGACCGGCAGGTCTGGGGTGACAAATGTCATAACACTACAACACCTGAAGAATGTTGTTACAGGCAGTCAGTGTCAATAGTATGGTTATAAGGCTCACATGAAAGTATAAAAACAAGTTTGATTTACGAGATTCATATATGCATTCAGTTTTGTACACTATTTTGAGCACAAAGTTATCTTTACCAGTCAAGTACGAAAAATACTAATGCACTCCAACTTTGGGAACATTTCAAACTATTTATAGAAAATATTGGATTTTCTGAAAACCTCGTTCATTAAAATGCTACCAACAGGACATACTTTTCAATACAAAACACTTATGAACTCACCAACTTAATTGTTGACACTTTTTCGAAACCACTTGTATTTCTCACGAAATCAGTAATATAGGTAACCACTAGCTTTTGAAGAAGGAACGCTGAGGACGTTTATTATTTAAACATTTATATCATCATATTGTAATATTCTTTTGATAATATGTATAACGCAACAATATACGTTTTCATTATATATATGATGGTTGTGTTAGTTTCTTTACAATATTTAATTGTTATGGTACTACGTGGAGTCATCCACCCCCGAATGTTTCCGCCATTCTGGTTTGGGGGTGTGACATAAAGCCATCGACGACGTTGGTGATTATTAGGGTGTTTGATCTTCGACTCGCGCCTGAGGAGTTTGTGGCGTCACTGTCGCCGGAGAAGTAGGATGCACCGAAGTTTGAGGAATCATCGGTTGCTACCGCAGTATGTGTGTGTCTTTTAATCTCAGTGTGTGTGTGTATGTTTTGATGAAGAAGACGACTAAATACAAAATGTGTGGGCCCAAATTATATGAGAGAGATAGATAGATATGTGGGCCCAAATTCATTAAATATTTTCTTTTTCTTTTAAATTAAAATGAATAAATATAAAAAGCATATCAGAAAGGGCATTTTAGTCTTTTCAGTTTTCTGAGGGACCAAAATCACAAGCAAATATGGTCATAGGACCACGAAGCCAAAAAAGTCAGGATTTTGACTAAAACCCTAAAAAATGCATATCACAGGCAACAGACTGCCTGGATGGATAACAAGATTGATGATATGCTCACATCTTCAGGTGGTTCTGCATCATATAGTGTTGGGTTGATTGCCAAAAAACTCGTTTTTTCCCATCTTGTTTTAGAATCTTTGTATATAGTTGGTTAGTTTTTCTTTTGGCAAATGTTATTTGTTTTTTTAGCCTTTATTTTTGTTACTTTAGTTAGTTTGTAATGTGACCTCCAGCTTCATGTTAGTTTTTTGGTTTATATATTTGCCTCAAAAAAATATAATTGTATTAAAATCTTAATATTGCTTTTAGTGGTTAATGTCTTTAGTGACATTTTTGTTAATACTATTTGTTATTTTTCTTTTGCTTTAACTATTAAGATATGTATTTTTAAATAAATCTCTACACTTTTTAGTGGCATTTTAGTTAATACTATTTGTTATTTTTCTTTTGCTTTAACTATTAAGATATGTATTTTTAAATAAATCTCTATATTTTTTTAGTGACATTTTAGTTAATACTATTTGTTATTTTCTTTTGCTTTAAGTATTAAGATATGTATTTTTAAATATACTTCTAGATTTTTTTAGTGTTGACTTCATTGTGGTTGTATGGAGTAATGGAGATATAGTACAATCATATGACATCATTAAACATTTTGGTCCTGTGGTATCAAACACCATTGGACCAATATTGAATATTGACATTAACTTTTTATCAAACCATTACATTCATATTACTCTCTTGTTTTATACTAATTATTTATATGAGTTATGTTAATTTAGTGTGAGCGAAAAATTAAAGATTAATATGGATATATATTAGTGGTAAAACAAGGTGCACATCACACGAGATAAAATACAACAGCCACAAAACTAAATATCTATCCAAGCATTTATAAATATCCAACCCAACTTTATTTTTTCATTACCCGTAATCTATAGAGTATAAATAGAGTAAATGCTCAAACTCATCCTACTCTATTCATAAAATGATAAATAGTTGTACTCTAAATATATTAAACGTACTTGATTTTTACATTTTCATTTTTAGAGTCTAAAATAGAGTTTTGAAGTGAACACTATAAACTCTAATTTACCCTATAAAAATAAATGTAGAAATAAAATGTGGTTTGGGATGCTCTTAGAAAAATAGGGTAGATAGGCAAACGAATTCGGAAATCCGGACCCGTAGATTTGTAGAATGGATTCAAGATTTTTGCCTTGGCATAATCATTGCCTTGAGAGGATTCTTCATGACTACCGTAAAAACAAAAGTTTCAGTCGGGTCGGGTGGGTTACCCGGAACCGGGACCCACTTGAATGCATGAATCATTCTTGCTAGCATCATGTTAATATGCAACGTACCCAAACTCCACGCCGGACAAATCCTCCGTCCAGTACCGAACGGTAGCATCTTCACTCCCTTCATCCCTGTAATGTCCACGCTTGCCCCTTCTCCGCCCTCCAAGAATCTCTCCGGCCGAAACTCCTCCGGATCTTCCCATGCATCTGGATCCTGAGTCAACCAGGCTGTGTAGAACTCCACGTTCACGCCCGTCGGAATTACGTACCCACCGAGCTCCGTCGGCTGAGTGGCCGCGTGTGAAAGTGTGAAGTGGCCAGGTGGACGTCGACGGAAAGTCTCTTTCACCACCGCATCTAGATACTCCATGTTCTCCACATCACTCTCTTCAATCACCCCATTTACACCAACTTTTCCGACTATTTCCTTGTAAAGCTTTTCTTGGATTTCTTGATTCGTCACCAAA
This sequence comes from Lactuca sativa, assembly GCF_002870075.4. Taxonomy (NCBI): domain Eukaryota; kingdom Viridiplantae; phylum Streptophyta; class Magnoliopsida; order Asterales; family Asteraceae; genus Lactuca; species Lactuca sativa. The sequence goes on from NC_056626.2 coordinate 240,549,342, forward strand.
TGAAACATAGCCCACTCGATTGTGGTGGCGCTGGTGTCTGTTCCGGCGAGAATGACTTCAGTCACAAGTGTTACGAGCTCCTCCTCCCCTAACATCCCCCGACTTGGTGGTTGAAGATTGTAAAGTGAGTCAATGTACGCAGCACCAGGAGGACTCACCATCTCCAAATCATCCACTTTTAGGTCGTTTACAGTAGGGGTTTTCATGTTATCTTCACTTTTCTCAAGAAATTCTCTTCTTGCCCTTATTATTGGAACCATACACTCCATCTGTCTCTTTCGTAGCTCCTTAGCAGCCACCAGTTGACGTCGGAAGAGTGGGAGGAGCACAGGCAATAAATCCGGCAGCTTTGGCATGGAGATGATCATCACATCTTTGACTATGCTTTCTATGTTCTTTAGCTTTTCCTTTGAAAATCTTGCACCAAAACACAAACATATCAAAATGCTACAAATTGTGAGTCGACAAGTATTCATCACCTCTATGAACCCATGTTGTGAGTTTTCAGATTCTAGTGTTTTCATGTGTTCTTCAATGGCCCATTTCCTGATCCAACTGCATTGTCGGATCCGGGTTGGGTTGATCAACTCGGTTACAAAGTTACGTCTCAGGGTGCGCCAGAGAGGGCCATACTCCGCTGAGTTGATGGCACATTTCCCAACACTAAAGAGTAGTCGGATAGGGGAGTCTGGTGGCCTGCTAGCGAAATTTGAACCCTTTTGGACAAGGGCTTCATGGATGAGATCTGAGCTTGTGACGATGACTAAGGTACGTTGGCCCATTTGCAAGGTGAAGATCGGACCATACTTCTTACGCAAGTCACCTACGACATGCATGAACTGACGTTTTTGAAGGATGACTTGAAACAGGTTGCCAACAATCGGCCAACCTGGTGGCCCTGGTGGGAGGGTTTTCTGCCTACGGGAGGTCGTGGACTTGTGTGTCCACCACAAACAACAAAAGAGACTGCATGTGACAATGGCGAAAAGGATTTCAAGAATTTCCATTTCTAGTGTGTGTGTGAGGAAGGAGATCCAGTTTGACAGATATAGAAGGGTCAAAAAGTGAGTTGGCAGTGCCATCTACCCTCTGATGAATTTAATGAATATTAACAGCACATTGTATTTATTATTTGTAGCGTTGTGGTGGTTGTAGGATTTTCTAGAGGGGCAATCAATTCCGTTGGCACTATGGCATTATACACACTATTACGATTAAGTAATTATGGATATGTCGGTTAAGTTGTAATGATGAGAAAGGCATGTTTTCAACTTTTGTTTATTTTTTTTAGGTTAGAGAAATTTCTACTAGTTGACATATATATTTTTTTTAGATCTGACAAACGTGTCGTTTTATGTCGGGTTCATGTCGTGTCAAAATGGTAAACGAGTTGATAGAATTTGATTATTACCTGACCCGTTTAATTAACGTGTCGTGTCGACCCGTGTATTTTCGTGTCGGATTTCGGATTAGGGTTATAACTTGAAATGTGGCGTGACATGTGAGGTTGAAACACTAATCATGTTGAAAGAGTATGAGTTAAATAGTTGGAAATGAAAAAGTAATAGTTGGGAGGCCGAATAGCTAAATTTGTAGTATATATGTTTAGAGGGCTAAAATAGAAAAATTATGAATCCGGAGGTAGAGGGCGGGATCTTGAGGAGGAGGGGTGGTCGAGGGAACTATGTAGTTTGGGAAGTAACAAAAAAACTGGAAATGAAGTCTTGACTAGACGAAAAACTTATTTTCACATTAGAAAATGATTTAACCTAAATATTTTCTTTTACTTATTGTATTGGTTTTGGGTCTTTCTAGTTTATTTAAAGAGATTAAAAAACTTGCATATACATAAACGGGTCATTTTTAGTCATATTCGAGTTGAGGTTGAAGGTTTGTATCGATCGGATAAACTTCAAGTATTAAGAACAACCGTAAAACTAATCTAAGCAAAACAATAAACAGAAAGTGAATAACACAGAAGTTCTCCAAATTGTTCTTTCAGATCATAAGGTGTGGCCTTACAATCACCCCCTATCTGATTATGTCCAAACTAATCTTTAATGAATGCTTTTGGCTCTTGCTCCCTCTGAGAGTAAGAATTAATTCTTGACTCTTGCAGTTTTAACGAATGCTCCCACTGAGAAGATGAATGACTTATCAAGCATTTATGAATTGCAACAGACGACGGACGAATAGATAATGAGCTTGAGTTGAGTTGAGAATGTTGACATCAGCTTGAATCGACCCCCCTTAGAATGTGCTTTTCTGTAGTTTTAGTAACGCGATTTCTTTAACGAGATTTTTAGTTTTACCAGATCGTCTCTCTCCCTTTTTACATCAACAACTAACCTCGAGCAGAATAGAGTTTGAAACTTATAGTCTAGTAGGATTGTGATGTCTCCTGATACCGTGGATTTAAACTACCATTCACTGACTAGTATTGTGTGGTCTCATTAGTGTCTGGTTTCATACAATCAGTAATCACTTTTATTAGAAGAAAAAGGGCAAGAATGGTATGTTGCATGTAATACATTCCAGAATGAAATGTAACCATCGACAAAGATTTTTTGAATTCTCATCAGCATCTAGTATCATACGCTGAATCATAAAATTCTAAAGAAGAATATCAGGGCAAGAATAGATTGTTTCAGTCATGCTGAGGTGAAATCAGCGTGAATCATTAACAGTTTAACTCATCAACAAGAAATGGTTTAAACTCATGTAACATAGACTAAGTTGCAATCTAGAATTAAATATTCACCGTTAATTCATAATGGTACCATGTCATACCTTAAACTAAGAGGTTAGGGATATGAACAACCCTTTGTAATTTAAAAACCAGACAAATAACTCTTATACTAATGACTATGCAATCAGGGTAAGCCATTGGGTTATGATCAATATTTCAGCAGAACATGAGACTTGCTGCATACGACAAACATACTTCTAGGGATAGGGTCAGATAAAGATGATTAAATTAAAAATAAACACCTCATCCTTTTTATCGATTTTTTTATTTGGACTAGGCAATCTCACTTAGAAAGTTTAGACAATGCTAGACAATTAGCATGAGGGGGTGACTCAATGTTCTCAGCAGATGGTCTCGCTGATGAGAAACTTAGAGAGATTTAGTCACATACAACAACATGCTTCCAGGGACGATGATGTGTCAAAGGTTGCATACTAGGCTTAGAATTGCCACCGTCAGATTCCTTTTTTTAAAAAAATGTACAAAAGAATAAACAATATAAGACTGCAAACAAAAAAGTTGGTCAAACAAGAAAATAGTTTAAACAGTGAAATATGTGCAACTTTTTCAAAAAGGTGATAAAGACTTGTTCCATCAAATATTTGGAATCGAATGGTAATTAATGCACTTCCATTTTCGAGATATTTACCAATTGAAATTTATGCTATAAAATAGAATAAACAAGATTAACCATATCACACAAAAACAACACAATATATTACAAGCGATGTAGCCTTTTATTATTGAAGCGTTACAGAAGGATTCCAAGCTTCACGTTCATCAGGAGTAAGAGAATAAGTGAAGATCAGCCTTTGTAACCAATGAGTTAACTAGCTCGAATCCATAAAACCATCATGTATTCAAGATCAACATGAGGGCATTTGAGGTTTTATAGGATCATGAGTCTGTAGATGAAAATAAGACTTACTACATTGTTGGTTGTTATTTGCATCCATAACAGTAAGTGAAGGAGAAAGAGGGTATCCTTAAGAAGAAGAGGATATGATGCCACTCTTTTTCTCAACACCAAGAGCATTGAGATTTTCAAGAAGGCTCCAGTCCTTACAAATTATGAAGCAATAAGATGCAGATCAATCTTAGATAGGCTTGAAAGAAAATTCATGTAAACACTAAATGTAAGAATTTGCAATCATAATAAAAGAAGCACTTGTTTTTGTGTTTTTCATAAGACAGATAACAACTAGAAAACAATTAAGACATTGAAAGCATGCCAACACCAGCAGTTAGTTTGTTCAAACTCTTTTCGTCTAATGCCTTGGTGAAAATGTCAACCAAATGATTAGTGGATGGAATTTAAAACAATTCCACTTTTCCCTTTTGAAGTATGTCACCGATGAAATGATGACGTATGTCGATGTGCTTGGTCTTGGAATGTTGTACTTGATTTTGTATCATATGAATGGCACTGGTGTTGTCACAATAGATGGGTGTCTTCGAGAAGTTTAGACAATAGTCCAAAAGCTGATTCTAAATCCATAGAATCCGAGCGTAACATCTTCTAGCGGCAACATATTCAGCTTCAGCGGTAGAACAAGTCACCGATGTTTGCTTTTTGATGGACCAACTTACCAATCTATTTCCAAGAATTTGAGCTCTTTCTGAAGTGCTTTTACAATCAATGCCACACCCGCAATGATCGGAGTTAGTGTATCCCACCAGTTTGAACTCAAAGTCACGAGGATACCATAACCCAAGATTGGGTGTATGCTTTAAGTACCAGCAAATCCTTTTGATAGCGTGAAGATGAGATTGCTTAGGACTTGCTTGATAACGAGCACACAATATAGTAGCGAACATAATGTTAGGGTGACTGGCTGTAAGATAGAGTAGAGAGCCTATCATTCCTCAAAATAGAGTTGCATTCACATCAATGCCACTTGGATCAGTGCCAATAGACGCTAATGAAGACATCAAAGTCTTAGCCAGTTTGCAATCAGAGAAACCATACTTCTTCAATATATATGCACTATATTTAGCTTGAAAAACAAAAATACCATCAGTTATTTTTTTGACCTGCAAGCCCAAGAAGAAAGTTAGTTCACCCATCATGCTCATCTCAAACTTCTTGTCCATGACCTCCACGAATTTTGAACCTAGCTTTTCATTACTGGATCTGAAGATGATATCGTCCACATACACTTTAAACAAGAATGATATGAGATCTTGATTTCTTTATGAACAGAGTGTTATCAATATTTCCTCGTTTCTATCTACTCGAGAGAAGATACCTTGCAAACATGTCATACCATGCTCTAGGAGCCTGCTTTAAGCCATAAACAGTTTTATCAAGATGATACACATGATCTGGAAACTCTTCATTTTCAAACCCTGGAGGTTGTTTTAGAAAGACTTCTTCTTGAAGATTTCCATGTACAAATGCAGTCTTGTAGTCCATTTGGTAGACTTTGAAGTTCTTGAAGGAGGCAAAAGCTAGGAACAGACGAATTTCTTCAAGCTGACAAAACCCTTGAGCCACAAGCCTATCTTTGTTTCATATGACGATTCCATCTTCATCCATTTTGTTCCTAAAAACCCATTGAGTGCCAATGATAGTATTTCCTTGAGGTTTGGGAACAAGAGTCCACACACGATCAAATTCGAATTCGTTCAGCTCATCCTGCATGGCTTTAATCCAGCCAGCTTCTTTCAAGGTATCAACAAATTTTTTTGGTTCAATCATTGAGACAAATTTTACAAACATGAAAATTTGATGCTGACACTACTACAAGTGAGAATACTAGAATTTGCATCTCTGATGATTTGGGATTCAGGATGATCTCGAAGGATTCTTGGATAAGAACTTTCATTTGCATTGTGATGATTTAAAACTCTTAGATCAGTTAGATCTTCAACAGGTTAATCAATGAAAACAAACAATCACAATAAACATGAGATAGAATCAAAGTATTGCTTAATGATTCAAGAATAGTCACGCCTCAACAGAGCTCGATGGAGAACTTCCACTGTAGAGGCGAGCTAGGGTTTGTAGTACAATTATGAGAATAATAATGAAAACGATAATGACAAAGGATGCATGCATGCACCTTAAATACTAAACCCTAATAAAAACAAACACGGTTGGACAGGCCCAAACCAGTAACAAAACTGGGCCAAGGAGCGAGCCCAAGACGCAACACTTTGGGTCCCAACAATCTCCCCCTTTGTGTCAATTGGGGCAAGACTTCACTTCTGTTGATTCCCTGCAGTACGCTTCACCACTTTGAACAACTTAGGAATGATAGCGAGCAGGACTTGATGAAAATTGATATACCATCTAATCATGCCAGTGAAATACTTCTTGTCATCATCTTTGTTCACCTTGCATTTATGTATGATATCCAAAATGTGTTCCAAGCAAGTTGTAGTGAAAAGATGTTTGTCAATTAGAGGGAACAGGCACTTTTGACCTTCGCTTCTAGTGAACATCATAGAGTTGAGCTTGGAGTCTATCTTCCCCATCTTCATTATATTGATGTCGCTAGATGAACCAATGGGTAACACTGTTGGCTTCTTTCTAAGGACCAAAGCAATTTCTTGATCCATTTTTGCCACTTCTAGAATGTAGCACACCAACATCCTCTTGATGTGATCGATGATCGGCTCATATTCAACTGGATTGGAGATCAAAAAAGTTGCATAGCAAAATCCAGTCGTGGGGATTGAGAATTGGTAGATCAACCAGGGAAATTGTATGCTCAGAGTTAGTTGAACCTCTGGTCACCTTGAATTTGACATTGATGAATTTCCCTGCTACAGCCAGTTTTAGTACCCTGACAGTAGTTATCTTTTGAGCACTCCAGGTAAGATAGTGAGGCTGAGAAAACTCAAGATAGTAGTCAATCAGATCCCTGTCTACTTTTGGGCCAGGATGGGGAACTTCAGCAATAGGAAGGAAAAAGTGAAAGACAAATGCCTTTCGGGTTATAGGCATGTCAAACTGAGAATCCCTAGAGTTCACGAGGTCTAATGACAATACCGGCTCAAGACAATGTGTGCTTGGACAATCGATAGCTTCCTTAATCAGCTTTTCTATCGACCACAGAGGAAAAAGCGTTTTCATGCTTTCCAAGAGATCGTGAGCTTCTTTCATTTTTCTCTCCTCCTCTTCGGCTTTCCTAGCAGCCTTAGCATTGAGATCATGTTCCCTGTCCCTTTGCTTTCTCTTCAGAGCATCAACAATGGTCTCTTCTTCTTCGTCACTATCTTCTAGAACACCTTGTCCTTTGTCCTTCACACTAGAACCCGAAGCTTCATTACCCTTCGGTCGTTCAGTGGTGACTTTTGGTGGAACAGTTTTGCTTGTAGGAAGAGGCTGAGTAGTGCTTGTAATTCCTTCTCCCCCTTGTTTCGGAGGGACAACAGTCTCCGAAACAACCTCTATGTGACCTAACATTTCAATTGTCGGGCCAAGCTTTTCTGCAAGATTACGTCTAACAGAAAGAGTGAGAATTGAGTTGTGAGCTTCTAGAAGATTGGAGAGAAGGGCATGAACATCTGAGACATAACTCTTGATGATGATCCTCTCAGAGCGAAGGTTGTCAATCTCCTTGTTCTCCTGAGAAAGTTATAGTGACTTGGTCTTAAGTTGAGTTGTTTTGAGAGCCAATTCATCCATGATCCTGCTTTCCATGGCCAGATCTTCTTAGAGCTTCTTGAGATGCTCACTAATAGAGGTCTGCAATTCAGCATTATTTGTTTGGATATTCTGACACATGGTGGCAAAGTGCTGCTTTTCGGTCCGAAGAGACACATCAAGCTTTTCCACAGTGGTGTTTACCTTGGTTGCATTTAACTCCGTTGCACCCTGTAATGACTCCAGAGAAATGTTAGCATCAAGAATTAGTTTTTCGACTCTTTCGGTCGCTTCTTTGCAGGATTGGGAGGAGGCATCTGTAGCAGAGGTTGCCTTAGTGATTGAAGCCTCATGCTCTTTTATAAATGTGGTCATCATAGCCTTCACTGCAACTTTTGAAAATGAGTTTTGTGAAGAGGAGGAAGATGCCATAAGGTTGTCAAGCTTGTCGTGAAAATCCTTGAGGTGCCTCTTTGTAACAGGAGCATCATCATCATCATCATCGCTTTGCACCCTGTATGGACTATAGTAGAAGGTATTGAAATCAACACCAAGAATGGTATTGGTTTCTATTGATTGGGTAGGGGATGGAGGTTTGGTAGTAACAGGGGTTTCAGGTGCTGAATTACGAACCCCGGTATCTGATACGCTGGTATGAACTCTAGTAGTGGTTGTGGTTGTAGCTTCACAGAATATAGGAGTAGGAATGGGAATGGTAGAAGTAGGTTGAGATGTGATGATAGGGGAAATAGGAGGAATATAAATGGGTATGGAAATAGGTGGAGGAGAAGGTTCTTGGGAGCAAACTAATACCTTAGGTGTAGGCGAACGAGGTGGTGTGTCTCCACAAACCGAACCTTCGTCATCTGAGCTTTCACTCTCTGATTTGCTTTCGTTGGGTTGAATGATGGGATGATGACCAGTAGGCACATACTCTAAGTCTGAGTCGCTTGATGAAGAAAGAATGAGCTTCCTAAATATTTTCTTGGCTTTCTTCTGCTTGGGCTGGGAAGGTGCTGCCTTCTCAGACTTTTCGGTTCTTTGGTGTTTGTATCATCAATACTTTAACTCCTTTTTCGCCCTTTGTTGCTTCTTGCTTTTTCCCCCTCTTAGCAGGTTTGTCTTCTTCTTCAATAGACCTCATCATTTCCGGATTGAGTTCCCTTTGACCAGATGAAGGGAGCTTCTTGTACTCCAGAATAATCTTGCGTTCAGGGGACACATAAGCATACATTGACTCTAGAATTGAGCCAATGAAGAAATACTTTGAGGGATCAGTGACAATGATTTTTGTAATGTGAAAGGTAGCGATGGAGGAGAGTAGTGAGTCTGCCATAATGGGAACATGATTGCGCACCATTGTCCAGTGAGTGACAATGGTCTAGAACCGGGCACAAGAAATTTCTGTGTAGCGTGAGGCAGATGATAGAATTTGAACCAGTTATAGCCATAAAATCGAACCATAATCAAGGTTGATACCATGGTACAACCCATAAAGCAGAGTCATAAATGACTTGCTAGCACCATCTGAGCCGACACTTTGTTCTGAAAGTCCTTTGAAAAGGAGGGTGAGGATTCCATTCCATTGAGGAGGAAGGCATGGTTTCTTGAACTTAGTCACAGTAGTTAGGGTCTCGGTATACCCCATGTTGTAGAACATCGAAAAGAGCTGAACTGTGGAGATGGAATAAGGATTCACCATGGATGCTTCATAAGTAAGCCCTAGCAGCGAGCATAATCGGTTCTTGGAGATTGAAGCCTTCTGGTTGAGAATGTCGAAATAAATCTTTTCTGCAGCTTTGTCATAAGTAGCAGTGGAGTAGATTTGAGAGAGACATGCCATTGGTACAACTTGCACCGTTGATAGAGCGTTGACGAGTGGGGAATACTTAAGACATTCTACCACTTGATACATGTAAGTATCATAGATGAATGGTGTGAGATCGATCAACAAGTTTTCGTTAGGCTTGGTTGTGAGAAGAGTGGAGCGTGCAGAGGTTTCTTGAACAGAAGAAGAGTCTACCATTGTAGAAGATTGATGAAGAGGAAGATGAATAGTGAACACGGAATCGCCTGAAATTTCCTTCTTTTGCTTGAGAGAGTTGAAGAGTGGTAAAGAATAAGACCACGGTAATCAAAACCCTTATATACGATTTTGTAGAGAGAGAAAAATCTGGAGCAATGATTCCACCTTTTTGGGAAATGACACCTAAAAAGGCGTGATTAGACAATAGGCAACCCCAAGAAAGTAGCTTATGACGCATGACTGGGTAAACGGTTCAAATTCACGCGCCATTCCATACTTATCCCCTTTTTCAACTCTGTACTCTATTCGACTTTCTGCTGACTCACCTCTTGTATTTTAATTGAATCGTCACTACCATAATTAACCAAGGCGATATACTTACTCATCCCTTCGTTTTTAAATAACTGCATTACACCGTTAGGAACCAAAGCTATAAATTTATGAATAGCTTGTGAATAATCGAACTATACTTTTGGAAAATCCAAGATTTTTGTGCAAAATAGTGTCAAAGAAAAAGAAAAAAAAAGCAAACTATTGGTGGGATTTTGTGATGTCATTTAAGAAATAAAGCAGTGGATCCCGGGCATGAATCTCTTCCTTCAAAGTCAAGAGAGACTTCAAAGTGCTTGTTTAGATTCCCTTTGAATTATGATCAAGTACTTGTTAAGAAGCATTGAAAGGCAACTTTTTATATATAAGGCTATTAAGGGTGGCTTTCACTTCAATTCAGGTTTCGGTTTTTAACAGAAGACCGAAATAGAACGAAGTACTTGTGAGACCGATGTGGCCTGTTAAACAAGTAGGTTAGGAATATATTCAGTGACATGTTGATATCAGAATATTAGAAATCTCAAATAAAATAAAATATGGATCCTATGGGAAGAAAAGTGGTTGTAGGGTTTCAAAGCACTCCATGGATGATGACAATGTGCCCCTTGATGAAGTGTAGGTTAAAAGCCCAAGACTTGTCTTTTCCCTATAAATGGTCATGTATTATTCATTATTAGGGTTAAGAGTGAGGCAAAATGTAGCCGCCATGTGAGGTTTCTTATGTAGTGTTACATTCTTTAGTCTATGCTGAAAGTGTAATTTATTCCTCTTGTTTGTATAAATCGAGTGAGCATTCGACCTAATATTCATACTTGTGTTTGTTCTTATTTTCCGCATCTTGTTCATCAAATCTCAATTAGGGTTTTAATCCCAATAGTCGTGGTGATAGACATTTTCATAAGGATCTCTCAAAATAAGAGGAGATTTCAAGGTACTTCCACAAAAGTGGTTTCGTGAATTCAAAGGTGAAAGATAGAACATTTAATTGTTCACCGTCAATGCATTATAGGTATTGAATTTTGGGTTTCACTTAGCACGTAGTGGCACGAAACTAAGATTATTAACACAGAAGTTGTGTAACCATAGACCTCAGTGGTTGTGCTGAGAGTCTCAAGGGTTACATATATGAAATGAATTATGATGGAGAATAAGTTTGAGGTGGTTAAAGAACCGAATGTACCTCTGCTATAAAAGATGGACCAAGCAGAAAAACTCTTAGCTCAATTGGAGAAGAGTAAGGTAGCTCATGATTAGAGTGAATTTGACAGCCTAATTGGGAAGACATGATTTGTATATATCAAGTCATTAAGGCTTCACTCAGAATCTTTGGAGGCTTGGGTCAACATGCAACATCATGCTTCTAGGGACACTTAGCTAATACATTGATAAAGAATTATACCTGCCCCAGCTCCATCATAGAGAATAGTTCTTATACACAAATAAGATTAAGACTGAAGTGAATTGAAATAAAATGAAAGAAAATATTCTTGAATTATGATTTGAATTTTCTGAAAAGAAATAAAAACAGAAATGAAAAAATATTTTTGGGTTTTATAAGATTTACTGAAAAGAAATAAAAACATAAATGAAAAATATTTTTGGGTTTTATGAAAATAAAGGGAAAAACATAAAATTAATTTAAAAGGAAAATACACATACTATACAACCGAAACCATCACTAGGAGATAACAAGCGAACCGAGCCCGGTAGGACCGAACCCGAAATAGACCGAGCGTTTGGTTCATTTCGGTTCCCGGGAGAACCGAACCCGAAATGGACCGAGCATTCGCTCTATTTTACTTCCAACTTTTATTGAGGCGAAAGAGATTTTGGTACAGATTCAACTTCCATCATTCCTAAGCCTTGTAGGATTTTATTAAAACTTGCTTCAGGCATGGCCTTAGTAAAGATGTCAACCAATTGATCAGTGGTTCTTACGAAATGAATTTCTACATTACCATCTTCCACATGATCCTTGATAAAGTGATACCTCAGTGCTATATGTTTCGTCTTTAAGTGTTGCACTGGGTTATGACAAATCCTAATTGCACTCTTTGAGTCACAATATAGTGGGATTTTCTTCATGTTCAGGCCATAGTCTGGAAGTTGACTTTGTATCCAAATGACTTGAGATATGCACGATGCTGCGACTATGTATTCTGTTGCGACTGTAGAAAGAGACACACAAGTTTGTTTCTTAGACTGCCAGCTAACAAGTTTGCCATCCAGAAATTGGCATCCTCTAGTGGTACTCTTTTGGTCCAGTCTACATCCTCCTAGATCAGCATCTGAGAATGATTGAACAAATAACCCTGATTTGGCCGGATACCATAGACCAAGAGAAGAGGTTCGCTTCAGGTATCGAAAGATATTCTTCACAGCTAGCAGGTGTGGTTCGCGTGGATTAGCTTGAAACCTAGAACAATAACAAACATAGAACATTATATCTGGTCGACTAGCTGTTAGATACATTAGGGACCCTATCATCTGACGATAAAGGGTCATGTCAGTAGCCGGTTTGTCCAGAGAAGGTGTTAACTTCGTGCCAAACACCATGGTAACCATTACTTTCGAATCTCCCATCATTCCAAACTTGGCAAGAAAGGTCTTCGTGTAAGCCTCTTGATTAATGAAAATGCCTTCGGGTCCCTTTCTAATATTCAAGCCAAGGAAAAAATTAATAGGATCCATTGAGCTCATTCAAATTTAGTCTCCATCAATTTCCTAAATTCAGTTGTTAATCCAGGATTTGTGGAACCGAAGATGATATCATCAATGTAAATTTGAATGATCATAAGGTGGTCACCCTCTTTCTTACGAAAGAAGGTTGGGTCAACCGAACCTTATTTAAACTTTGACATTTTGAGAAATCTAGTTAGTGTTTCATACCATGCCCTTGGTGCTTGTTTGAGACCATAAACTGCATTGTCTGGAATGTAGCAGTGATCTGGATACTTCTCGTTCACAAAGCCCGGTGGTTGCTCTACATACACCGTCTCTTCTAATTATCCATTTAAGAAGGCACACTTCACATCCATTTGGTATACTTCAAAGTTCTTGTGTGCAGCATAGGCGAGAAAAATACAAACCGATTCTAGCCTTTCTATTGGAGCGAAGGTCTCCACGTAATCTATGCCTTCTTCTTGACAATAACCTTTCACAACCAATCTTGCCATGTTGCGAATCACATTTCCTTCCTTATCCATCTTGTTCCTAAAAACCCACTTTAGTCCAACCACAAAAGCATCCTTTGGTGTTGGAATCAGTCTCCACACTTTATTTCGCTCGAACTCATTGAGTTCATCCTGCATTGCCTGTATCCAATCAGAATGATTGAGTGCAATATTGACCGTCTTCAGTTCAACCTTGGAGACGAACGAATTAAACATGCAAAATTCGAGTTTAGAGAATAGTGCAGTTTGTTTCGCTTTCAGTTATGATCGTGTGAGTACTTTTTTTGTTGATTCACCAATAATTTGAGTTTGTGGATGATCTTTGGTCCATTTGGTGAGAGGAGGGTAATTAGGATCATATGAGGGATCCAGTTCAGCATTCACTTCTTCTTCGAATTCTGATTGAGTTTCATCATCATTTGTATTTGCATTCTCCCCCTCGAACGATGATACTTCCTCAACTTCAGGCTCAGAATTCTCCCTCTGGACATGACTTTCGGTTGGTATAGATGATGATGGGCTCTCCCCCTGGAATGATGAATCATGGTTATTTGGAAAAGATGAACTCTCCCCCTAAATATGAGGACTATCTGTTGGAGGTTCGCTTGTGTCAGACTTTTCGGTTGTTATCGGTTGTTCTTCTACCATTTTCTTTGCAGCATCATCGATTATCTTCTTCAAGTTGTCTACCTTGTTGTCTGCAACTTTGGATTCAGAATGAATAGCCATTTCTGGTTCATCAAATAGCAGCATGTATTGCTCAAAGAGGTCTAAAATTGGTACCGTAGCTTGACCAAATTTTGGAAATATTTCCTCCACATAACCTTCGTTTGTCTTCAGTTTCTTGACGTACTTATCATTGAAGGTAACATAATAGGTCTCTTCAATTTTCTTTGAACGCTTGATCAAAACCCTATATGCTTTGGAGTTTAAGGAATAACCCAGAAAGATTGCTTCGTCTTCCTTGACATCAAACTTGTTTCGGTGCTCCTTTGAATTTAAGATAAAGCATCTTGAACCAAACACATGGAAAAACTTTCCATTAGGCTTTCGGTTGTTCAAGATCTCATAAGGAGTGATGGATAAACGTTTGTTGAGATAAGATCTGTTTTGTGTGTAGCAAGCAGCAATGGCATCAACCCAGAAATATAGAGGCAGAGAAGCGAAGCTAAGCATGGTTCGGGCGACTTCACAAAAGGATTGGTTTTACCTTTCGACAATTCCATTCTGTTGTGGAGTATATGGTGCCGAGAAGTTGTGAGTGTTGGGTTTTGAGCATTCTAACAGTCCCAAGTGTACATGCAACCCTAAATACCTTGGATCTATGTTTTCTCTATTATACTTGCAAATATGAATATTCCAAGGTATTTCCCTATCTAGCATACAATCCTTGATACTTGGGTAATATAACAAGTTAGAATACATACCTTTTAATGAAGCTTGAAGTCTTGAACTTTAAGAGCTTAGCCCCAATAGTGTGGAAGCCTCTAGTGGAATCACAAATCACCAAAACACCTTGGAAAACCTTTAGAGAATATGGATACTTGGATCACACTTATGAAATCGGTTATTGCCCTCTTTAGTGTATCCACACTAGCCACTAGCCCAATTTCATGAACCATAAGACCCTTTATATAGTGTGGAGGATTAGGGTTGAACCCTAATACCCATGACGTTTCATTTCCTAGTATCCATGGGTTAAAGCTCCATGGACTATCCATGAATACTTAGCCCAACCTAAATGAACTTGGCCCACTACACATATATATATCTAAGAGTCCATATTTAATTAGTTCATTTTGATCACTTAATTAATTCTAAATTAATTCTTGATCAATACTAACTAAATAATATGATTCCATGTTAATATATTAGAACTTATAATATATTAATATAAATCATAAATATACTATTCTCAAAAGACTATCGATATAAATTGTGTCGGTGAAGTGCAACCCAAATGGACCATGCCGGGTCGGGTCAAGTAGATACCAAATATAGTTATGTACATAGACGTTAATCTAACAGTCTCCCACTTGGATAAGTCTAAAACTATTATTGAGTATGACTTCAAAACCTAACTAGCAATCGTAGCTCTTAAAGCCGCTGTCGAACTCTGACCTTGTAAATGACTTGTCCATTAGATAAGGGATCATATATTCCTCCATTCTAGATATCATATGGACCGAGACATGGATTATAATCATTCTATCTGTCCATTTGTTGTTTCCTGATTTCCGATTCATGACGACTGACTGATTGAATAAATCAAATCAGTCCTGGCTTGGCCAAGCACTCACATGTGTCATCATTAAATCATCGAGGGGCCCACATATATCACTTTTATCCCAC
Source organism: Lactuca sativa (assembly GCF_002870075.4). Classification (NCBI taxonomy): domain Eukaryota; kingdom Viridiplantae; phylum Streptophyta; class Magnoliopsida; order Asterales; family Asteraceae; genus Lactuca; species Lactuca sativa. The sequence continues at coordinate 240,564,566 of NC_056626.2, forward strand.
AGGTAAATGTTGGGTCAAAATATGGTTTATACTTTACTTTTCTGGGCATTGTATTTTTGTGTAATAATTGTGGAATTTTCGGTCTAGTTTACGGCTGAGTTTACGGCCGTAAACTCGTTTACGGCCCAATTGTTTCCGGCCCATGTTCCCTAGTATAAATAGAGGTGTTAGGGTGAGGAGTAGAGGATTGATGAACTAGAAGGAGTTTACGGCCAGAGAGAAACAGGATCTTTTATGTGTGTGTGAATCTTTTGTATCCGGATCTTCATTCATATCAATACATACAAAGATTCATATTATTCTTCTTCTCTTTCTCTTTTATTTTGATCTTACATCATCAGTTTGATTGGGATTCCGCACCATCAAACGGATTTGACTGATACACGGGCAAATTAGGGATTTACAATTGGTATCAGAGCCAAGTTGTATCAGTCAAAAGGTTCATTATTTCATCCAAAATCGAATATTCTGTGTTTACGGTCCAAGCTTACGGCCGTAAACACCGAGTTCTTGGGCCGTAAACTCTATTTGGGGCATTATTTGATCTTATTTTCGAAATATTTTTGCGTTTTTGGATAGATCTCGCAAAAATAATGGGGGTTTGTTCTTTGTGTTTTTCATAAAAAGGGGTTTTTGATTGAGTTTTGGAGCTTCAAAGTCGAATTTTCACGTAATCTGGAAGAGTTTACGGCCGTAAACAGTTCACGGCCGGAGTTTACGGCCGGCGGCAGCTTTTGAGTTTACGGCTAGGGTTTCCGGAAGTATACGGCTCGGAATTTGCGGCGGCTCGGAACTTTCGGCTCGGCTCGGAGTTGGCTCGGATCACGGCTAAGCAGCAGCTCGCATTGAAGACGGCTCGGCTCGGTGAAGTCAGCTCGCATCAGCGCCTTAGAAGTCCAACGCCTTAAAAATCGAAAGGGTTTTGGGGGGTGCCGGGGTTCGAAACCGGGACCTCTAGTTCACAATGCAGCCACTTAACCAAGTCGACCAACTGATTCCTTGTTTCATTCCTTCGAAAATTTAAACTTAAACACTACCTGTCGCTTTCAAGTTTCGCCAATTTGACACTTTCTGCCCAAAAACTAAATTTCTTTTATTTTTAAATTCCTTTTTCATCCAAATTAAAAAAAAATTAAAATAAAATAATAAATTAATTAAATAAATAATAATAATTGTTTTTATTTTTTATTTTTTATTTTTAATTTTGACCTTTTATTTCAAATTTTGATTTTTCAACTTTGACTTTTTCGTTTAATTTTTAAAATTTCAAATTTAACCTTTCGGTTTGATTTTTAAGTTTGACTTTTCAAGTTTAATTTTTTTAAATTTGACTTTTAAGGTTGTTTTTTTAAAAAAAATAATAATAAAAATAAAAATAAAAAAGGGGGCATTTTAAAGTTGACGTTTGCTTCTAGTTGTTTTTTTAATTAATTGATTTTAAGGTATATGAGGGAATTTGAAAACATGAAAGAGAGTCGTCAGGAGACGTTAAGACAAAATTTCAACTTTTTCGATTTTATCCCTGGAGAAACCCTGGAAGCTCAGTTGCAGCGATTTACCACACTCACTACTGAGATGAATATAGCCGGGATCTTTTTGACCAAATCTGAGATAAACAATAGGCTATTGAATTCACTTCCAAAATCATGGGATATGAACGTGGCCATCATCAAGAAGACAAAAGATCTCAATCGTCTTAGTATTGCTGAAGTAATTGAAGAGCTTGACGCTTTAAAGAGTTCTGTAAACCTTCCGGTCAATGAAGTGTCATGTTCTCATTCATGTGAAGTTTCATGCTCTCAATCATGTGAAGACACGATTAAATTTCTTCGGGAACAAATTGATGTATTTAAAAGAGAAGTTGAGGACCTGAGATATGAAGGATATCAACTCAGGAAACGACAGAAACCCCTGAAGGCTGAGTTGGAAGCAAAAACCAAGGACTTTAGGAAACTTCAGGAAGACTACAGTAACAAGTGTGAAAACTATGATTATGTAGTCAAACAAAATGCTGAGCTAGTGGCTGAAGTTGAATCTTTGAAAGGAAAGTTTGAAACTGCCAAACTTGATGTTAGAAAATATGATTTCTCAAGTGAGGTGGTTGCAAATATGATAGACCAAAGCATGCAGTTTTAAAGGAATCAACACAAGGGTCTAGGGTATGATAGTGTACCTCCTCCTTACAATCATAACTACACATCCATCCCTATGACAAAGAACGAAATTGACAGGGAGGCACATCTTCAATATGGAAAACGAGCTGGATTTGTGTCAGGAGGAGTTATTAATGTTGAAAATACTGATGCTTCTGTTACATGTGCAGGTAAAGTAGCAGAGGATGAGAATAAGGGGAGTTCTTCTGAACAAACAAACGACCCCTTGAACTCTAAATATGTTGCTTCTAATCAACCTGCCGTTGGTAAATACAGGCCACCAATTCCAGCGCAACAAAGTGCCTGTTGTAAGTGTGCATATGGGAACAATAAGAGACAAGGCAAGGATATGCCACCAGGGGCAAGAAGAAACAACTTCACAGTGAAGAAAAAGACATGTTTTCACTGTGGAACACCTGGTCACATTGCCCGAAATTGTCCAAATCGCGCGTATGTTCCCTACTACGCACAAAGCTGGCAGAACACGTCAAGAGGGAGACACTCCAAAAGATACCTCTCGAGATCATGATTAGACATTGATGACTGGAATGCCAAGAAGGCCAAGAATTCAACTCCCAAGGCCAAGCATCCAACCTACAAGGCAAAGAATTTGAATCCCAAGGGCAAGAAGGGAATGTCGGCCAAGAAGCCCAGTTCAAGAGATGCTCCTGTGAAGCCAAGACCGGTTAGGTCAAAGTCATCTAGGCAGACGGCTTCAAGTTTCAAATCAAGTGATGAGCCACCCATCGGATCAAAAAAGAAATGGGTTAAACCCAACTACAAATGGGTTCCGAAGGCTCAATCTCCCAAATCAACTAACGATTCTAATATTTCTATGTATTCTGTTTGTGATAAACAGGTCATGTCATGGGAGAGAGTATTGTGCAAGGATGACAAAGGTCGATCCAGTTTCAAAATGGACTGGGTTCCAAAGACTAACTGATCCCGCTCTGTGTCGGAGCAGCTATGGAGGCATATCATCAGACTTCGATTTGTTGGTAATGGTTGTTCCAGGCACATGATAGGAGGCATCTCTCAACTATACAGCACTCATAACTTTTGCTCGAGAGTATGTGTCCTTTTGCTGGAAGGGAAGAAAGGAAGGGATCACTCACGGGGTTAGTGCTTAATGACATGAAGAATTTTCGGATCTGTTCTGAGATTATGCGTGCTGTTCTCAGACCTTCTGAATGCAGATTCAATCGATGAATTACGGTTTGCGTTTTCTTCTCTAAACTCCTGAATTTTTTTTCTTAACCTGATTCGCTTTAAAGACTAATTTTTGTTTTAGGATATTTTAAATTTGCGCATTTACTTTCGTTTTTCTCCTATGCACAAATTTAGGGGGAGAAATAAAAACAAAACAAAAATTAGAAAATTTTAAAAAAAATAATAAAAAAAAAACATCAGAAAATAAAAAAAATATATTTGTTATGAGTCTGTGTTTGAGGGAGATGTTTTGGGAAGTGATATTATCAAGTGATAACAGGCAACCCGAGTCTACGTAACGTACTCGAAGTCGAAGGGTTTATGCTCTGACTTGATGCGTCGGTAGGCACGAAAATTTTTAAATGGACTTGACTAGGGAGATTTGAACTTAGGAAATTTATAGACTTGACAAATCTTGACCTAGTTAGATATGTTCAGCCTGACAATACGACGCTCGGATAGGTTGAGCAGGGAGATATATATGGGAATCTACTCGTCACATTAATTGAACCCGTACTTGGAACTGTGGCTTAACTTTTCCTTGATGTGCGAATTCTGTCCTTAATTCCGGTTGGATGGGGCGACTGGTAAATTTCGATAAATTAGGTCTGTAGAAAATCGTTTTCTTTCTTTCTTTCTGTTAGTCATATGTTGTCTCCTTTGCGTGACTTCCAATCCGACCTGGTACACAACATATGCAACTCTATTTCTCTGCAGGATATATATATATATATATATATATATATATATATATATATATATATATATATATATATATATATATATATATATATATGTGAAATGTATGTGTGAAATACTTCTCATATGTTAGCCATATGTTGTCTCCTTTGTGCGACTTCTAATCCGACCTGGTACATAGCATATGCAACCTTCTTCTTCTCAACCCCTCTGAAGTAGTTAGCAATAGAATTCTGAATCTCTTCTCTCTCTGAATGGTTGTCTGCTCACCCGGTGTAAGGAGTACTCTGGAAGTTCTTGATGGCTGGGGCATATCAGGAAGCGGGAAACACGTTCTTGTACACTTAAAAATTGAACTCATACAGATTGTCTATAGATCTCGCTGCTCAATTTAGGTGGACAACAATATCCCTGGTCGTCGTCAGATGAATGGTCCTTAAGATATAGTCTCTAAGGAATTAGGATCAAATATAATTTTTAGGAACTTAAATTCACTTTGTCTTGTAACAAGTAGTATGTCCTAAATAAGTCACAAATTTTTCGTGTTTAAGTGGACAACAATACCGACGATCGACCAGACAAAGATGTGAATATGGAAGGTACCGACAAGTGGATAAAGGCTATCTAAAAACTTTGATCCCAAATCACTCTTAAAGTTATATATCATTTTTATTTTTGTTAAATTTATTATAGTTTCTTCTAATTTAAATATTAGGGGAGAATTAAAAATTAAAAATAATAAAAAATCAAAAAGAAAAAAATTAAAAATCCAAAAATAGTGTTATTTCTGTTTTATTTTCTGTTCAGAAAATAAAAAAAAAAATCCAAAAATATTTTTGTTTCTATTTTAATTTGTGTGCTAATTTTTCTTTTAGATTTGTTTTGTCTTGAAAAGTGATTTTAGGTATAGATAAGACTCATGAAGTTTGTGTTGAAGATTTCTGAGCCAAAGCCTCATCCGTGAGCATCGAAGAATTCTCATTCGAAGGAGCAAGAAATGAAGATTATTCTTTCAACATTCAATCCTTCAACCCCAGAAGCAAGGTGAAGCTGCAATTGAAGATTATGTGACGGATTGCATTGAAGCCTCCTCAATCGGTCTACTGCTATTGTTGTACCTGCTGAAGTGATCTAGAAGATTTGTTCTCTCTGATGTTCTCTCTGAAGATTCTCAAGCTGAATGCACCATCTTTCAAAAATCAGTACGTCAAGCCTCCTCACCCAACGTGCGTTCAATGCTAAATTCTGAAGAAAACCTCAAGTGCTCAAGATGAAGTCATTCATTGAAGATTCATATGTTCATCCTGATGCTATGAAGAAATTGAAGATAATTGCTGAAGCCAGGCTCTCATTAAAGATTGACAAGAAGAGCCAACTACCTTTTAGGGGGAGCTTGTTGGGTCATTAAGAAAAGAAAGCTATAAACCAAGGGGGAGATTGTTGGGTCAAAATATGGTTTATACTTTACTTTTCTGGGCATTGTATTTTTCTGTAATAATTATGGAATTTTCGGTCTAGTTTATGGCTGAGTTTACGGCCGTAAACACCTTACGGCCGTAAACTCGTTTCCGGCCCAATTGTTTCCGGCCCATGTTCCCTAGTATAAATAGAGGTGTTAGGGTGAGGAGTAGAGGATTGATGAACTAGAAGGAGTTTACGGCCAGAGAGAAACAGGATCTTTTATGTGTGTGTGAATCTTTTGTATCCGGATCTTCATTCATATCAATACATACAAAGATTCATATTATTCTTCTTTTCTTTCTCTTTTATTTTGATCTTACATCATCAGTTTGATTGGGATTCCGCACCATCAAACGGATTTGACTGATACACGGGCAAATTAGGGATTTACAGTAAAAGTAATGGATAAACTTCGACTCATATGGCTTGTTCTACTACTTGTTGAATCATACACAAAGGCACGTTTTATAAAATCGAGTTACCAATCCATTTTCATGCAATCAATGTATAACCAACTCATAGTAACAACTCATATCTCTAGGTTTGAAGAATATAATATATTATTGTCTCATGATCACTCGAGATAAAATCCATGAAGTGATTCAAATGAGCGCGGGTTGAATCCAATACTCAGAACTTATGATTACTCATGAGTGTTGTAGTAATACTATGCTATGTCCAACATCTTAGACATCTACAAGAGAACTCATGATAGTCTCGATTCATATTTACTTCCAATATATGATCGACTGTGGATGGTTTGAATAACTTAGTCATTCCGGAAGAATAACCTAGTTATTATGGAAGTCAAAACATGCAAAGTGAAACACAAGAAAAAATGAATCTAATATGGTATCAAAACCTATGAATATAAATAAAACATTTTCTATTTATCACCATACTGATTACTCATTATTCATTGTTTCGGTTTTATCAACTTTATAGTTGAATTAAAACACTAGGTGTCCCATGCTCCAAGCATGTACACTGTGTTTTCTAAACAATAGCTTTTCCATACACCAAGTATGAACTCTATGTTTGTCTATGATCCTTTTCTTTGTGAACGTGATCAATTAAACATAATTTCAATGATCTACTTTTCACACTCCCAGTTCCTTGTCTTAAATGTAAGAATTCCAAGTTCCTATCATTTATCAAAATCTCTTTAGATTTTAAACATATATGCACTGTTCCTGTTGTAATGATTATGCACAAAGCCACAAAGTCTTGGCAACAATCGTTACAGAGTATCCCAATGGAGAGCAATTCCATGGAAACGATGTCTCAGATTCAAAGCGCATTGCTTTGAACATGCTTTATGCATTAAGTTTCTTTAACCTAACACAGATTGCTTCCACCTATGAAGACAACTCTATATTCCCATTTTGACTACCACTTCTGAAAAGGAGTTGCCTCTTTTCAGACTATGTCAATATAGTCCTTCCAATATTAACAGTATACTTCCAACTGTCCTTGAGCAACCAATCTTTGGTAAACCTTAGATTGTCCTCGACAATTGCTTAATCACTTTAGTCATATCAAATTCTAGACATTTTTCCTCTTAATGCCCCAAGGCATTTGGAAAATTCAGAAAGGATAAATATTATAACACATGTAATCGATCTTGTACCCAAAGTAAATGGGACACAATTCTTTATGTTTCACATAAAGACATGGTTCTAGACCAGTCTTTTGCCATAATAATTTTTGTTTGCCATATTCTCAAAATTTGACTATGAAAAGGGATACAGTAATCATAATCGAATTTTGAGAACGCAATATATAGAATTTTCTTAAGTTGAACCAATCCAACATGAAATTCATATATATATATATATATATATATATATATATATATATATATATATATATATATATGTATATGTTGTTGACTAAAGGTGATTAAAATCTCAATATAAGCTCTTTAAAATGATTATAAACTTAATCTAAGCATTTTAGAATTGAAATGAAGTATAATTTCCTCTCCCTTAATTATAGCAAAACAACTTTTTCAACCCCTACAACCTCACAAATTGAAACTTTTTGTTTTCTATAACTAACATTGCTAACTTGAAATTCTTATCATAATTATCATGCTCCCAATAACATGATGATTATTAGCTTTGACATGTATCCAGAAAACAGCTGGACCTCTAGAAGTCAATACTTTATTGACATTCTTACCAAAGTTTAGATTTCTGATACTAGATTGCTTTGATAAGGCTTTATCAAAATTATACACCTTATCTTAGATAGCTCACAAGTGTGTCTGGACAACTTTAGAACTATGAAAAGGGATTCCGTAATCATAGTCTCAATTGTTTAGACCTTTTGCCAGTTCTCATAAGTCAATGTTAGTGCGCCGGTTAACCACGCATGCTCCACTAACGACTTTGAGAACTAAAAATATCACAATTGCTATCTACTTAAAATCTACTTAGTGAAAGAATTTCCTCACCATCATTTTCATGAATCAGAGAGAAACCTTATGACACTTATATTTTATGGTGTATGTGTTCTTATCCATGTGAAGTTGTCAAACCATAATCACAAGACTAGGTTAGTGACAAATCCTAACTCATATGGATTGAACTTGTGCAATCTTAACTTCTTTCCACCTGCCAGCTCAAGGGCCTGCCATTGCTTCCAAGTAGCTATGCAAACAATTGAGAACATATATAACTCAAATGTATAGCCAACTTAACTGGAATGGGCACAGAAATGTCAACACGATAGGTTATAAACCTCTAGTTGTGTGCTAGTGATGAAATACATGTTTCATTCTTGATTACTTCTTGAAACCCTTTCAGGATCTTTTAGACTCCCGCTGTATCCTTGACCTATAAGACTTTCTTGCCAAATATTCTTGAGATAGTGTGGATTCTAATCAAGACAGACACTTAGCACAATTGGCCTTAGTTGGTCTCTATTTTATCCAAAACATCACAACTTACCAATTTCAAATGTACAAGAGTAGAAAACTTTTACACTTACATTTGACAAGTATTTTAAACCTTCTTTAAGACATGTCACTCAAGTTACAATATTAGAGTATAACTTTAAGAATTGTTTTTGGAACGATGTATGAATCATCTTCTTGATTTAACCACTTCAACAATTCATAACTCCTCTTCTTAACTATCAGAATGCACTTAGAGGATGAATTGTGATAAGGTCTCAAAATCATTATGATGATCTTAAAACATGATTCTAAAATACTCTCCCATCTTTTCAGATTTGAGAAACTTTTATCCTTCTACCGAATTTGATTCTTCTTATTCGTTATGTCATACATTGAAAATTTTCAAATGTCTCAGAATTATACTTAAGCTTGTAAGTATAATCATATTTACTAAACCTTAGTAAATAATGACGAATAGTATTATCCATCTTTTGTGGTGAACTTTGGCTAGTGCATAAGAATGTGTATTTGATCCCTTAGTCCTTCTCTTGAGTCACATATACATGTGAACACGAAACTAGTCTTAATTTTCCAAAGTTGAAAATTCTCATACATCACACTAAACACCTTGTATGATTACAAGTTTCGGTCAATTGAAACTTGGGTGATGAGAATCTTTCCTTATTTGGTAAATTTATACACTACCACAAATGAAAGAATCAAATTCATATTTCCAATATTGCTATAAACATACAAACATCAAGTTTTCATGAATGCCATTGTAAGGAGATAAAAATAAAGTAAAACAAACTTTAATTTATTTTAAAATATGGAAAAACTTTTCCTTACAATGCAGCTTGAAATAAAAACTATGCTATTACATGATTCCTAGCAATCTATCATCACTCCTAAGAAGTAGGTCAAGAATTCAATATTCAACCAAGCGAAAGAAATCCATCTTCGCGATCAAATTCAACATACTCTTTCTTTAAGTTTCCTCCGCTTTGCTTAATCCTACTAAATATCAAAATGCAACTGAGTCACATTTTGTATTAAGAATCATCAACTGGGAACTTAACAGAGTTAGATAGTGGACTTACTTGAAGTAGAGTCAAACTTTTGACTTTAACATCCTTAGGTAAATTTGGCAGTTTCGCAAATAGTGCCCTTTGGAAATTTTAACAAATGGACCTTTTGGTAATAGTACATGGGATTATCACAGACTTAGTTTTTTGTCTTTACCATTTGGTCAACCGAGTTGACTATGGCCGATCCCTTTCCATTGGGAAGAGAATGCTTTTTCTAGATTTCCAGTGTCATCATTTTCAATGTCCATAAAGTTTTGGGAAGTCGATATTCTAGTAAAATTTGCTTTACTAGCCTTCCAAATCATTGCTGATTTAGCAGTACCAAGCAAATTGATAAGATCATTAAGAGTCTTGTCAAAGTCTGTTTCATAGGAGTCCCAAAGGAACTCACTATATGACTTAGGAAATGATTGAACCACCAACTTTCTCAAAACTTTGACACCTAACTCTCTTGGCTTGTCAGTATGTGACTTCATCTCCAAGATGTGATCATACCTAGACCTTGCCTTGCCAATATGGCTTGAGTGACCTTGAACTTGTGGGTTAGGGAGAATAATTGGAGGAGGTGAAGGAAGTGAAGTTCCAAGAGATTTGGGAAGATCATAGATGTCTGAACTAGACATCTACAATGGGAGAAATTCAAGTAAAGTTGATTTAAGTCCTTAATATAACACCCAATATGAAATATTAAGGCTAGGACCCAACAGACTATTTTATAACTTGGAAGAGGGATGCCGTAATCTAAGCTATAAAATATTTGAAGGTAGGTGAATGACGATTCACTAATTTCCACCAAGATAAACGAAATGTATTATTAGGTTTTAACTGGTTTTGAAACTCCTAGATTCTTTTGAGATTCATTGAACTTTTCAATGGCATGTTTCAATCTCGAGTGTGCCCTTCAGGTTTTGTGATTGGGATGCCGAGGATCACAAAACAAGGTGTGAATAACCATGCAAATATACTTGGTACCCTTAATATTTACCCCTCAATCGATGTGCCGGTTAACCACACATGCTCCACCGATACTATGATAAACATTAAGTTACCCTTTGCCTACCTTGTTAAATCAAGCTAGTGTGCTGGTTAACCACACACGCTCCACTAACTGACTTAAGCAAAGTGCAAAGTGTAATTCCATGGGTTAGCACCAAATTCACATTTTCCTAAGTAACTAAGATTGGGTATTAATAAGAGTTTAATTACTTAGTATTTATCATTAATACTTTTAATGAAGGGAGAATTATAGTCCTTGTCCTACCCGTTCAGCTAACGACCCTCCACTGGTCAAGGAAGCGGTGGGTGAGAGTGGACACCCATTAAACTGCCATTTTATAGGCAGTAACCTTATACCCCCCTTATAGACCGGCTTCGTGAATGAGGCCTACTAATGGTAAGATGAATTTACTCTTATAATATTGTAAAGTATAAGGGTTGAATTTTAACTTTTAAAATTCTAAGGGCTTTACTTGTAATTAAAGTATTCATAAGAGAAAACTTTACAAATTCCAAAAATTGAGGGCATGTTTTGAAAATATTCAAAACTAATTAATTCCTTAACTTATGTGTTTAAAGTAGTTTTAATTAAAAAAACTCTTCAAGTTCCATAACTCGAGGACAAGTTATGGAAGACTTTAAACTATTAAATAATGTAACTCTTCTTCTTTGTAACGTATGGAACTAATTAAGGTTACACATTTTAATGATTTAATGAAGTGAATCTTGAACCTCCATAACTTGAGGACAAGTTATGGAGTTATAAAACCATTTAATATGGACATGACTCTTCATTTTGTAACCATTGCCAACTTTTATGAGTTTTAAGAAACTTTAATGTGACTTTTCATGTAACTTGAGGACAAGTTACACAAACACATTTTAGAATCAATTCTTAGATTTAAATGGATCAAACACACATAATCAATCAACCTTTTCTATTAATCTAAGCAAGTCATATGAACAAGATAATTGGAATCAAACTTTTTCATGTAATTAGCATAACACTTAAACTAATACAAAACATGAATATTGACAATTATCTTTGAAATTGGATTAGTATGAACATTACCACATCAAAAATAAGTTTATAAGTCCAAAAACAGCTTAGGGTAATGTTCCTAGTCCAATTCCAACCAAAACAGTCAAATATATGCTGTCTGGGGGTCCAACTCGTCGAGTGCATGAACAAACTCGAAGAGTTGGATGCTTTTTGCCTTGGACTCAGCGAGTCCATCAGTGGACTCGGCGAGTCTGCTGTGCATAGAACACCAAAATTCGATTTTTAAGTAGTTTAAGCATGTATAACAAGAAAACAAGCCTAGGCTCTGATACCATTGTTGGTTTTTGAGCATTCTAACACTCCTAAGTGTACATGAAACCCTAAATACATTGGATCTATGTTTTCTCTATTATACATGCAAATATGAATATTCCAAGGTATTACCCTATCTAGCATACAATCCTTGATACTTGGGTAATATAACAAGTTAGAATACATACCTTTTAATGAAGCTTGAAGTCTTGAACTTTAAGAGCTTAGCCCCAATAGTGTGGAAGCCTCAAGTGGAATCACAAATCACCAAAACACCTTGGAAAACCTTTAGAGAATATGGATACTTGGCTCACACTTATGAAATTGGTTATTGCCCTCTTTAGTGTATCCACACTAGCCACTAGCCCGATTTCATGAACCATAAGACCCTTTATATAGTGTGGAGGATTAGGGTTGAACCCTAATACCCATGACCTTTCATTTCCTAGGATCCATGGGTTAAAGCTCCACGGACTATCCATGAAGACTTAGCCCAACCTAAATGAACTTGGCCCACTACACACACACACACACACACACACACACATATATATATATATATATATATATATATATATATATATATATATCTAAGAGTCCATATTTAATTAGTTCATTTTGATCACTTAATTAATTCTAAATTAATTCTTGATCAATACTAACTAAATAATATGATACCATGTTAATATATTAGAACTTATAATATATTAATATAAATCGTAAATATACTATTCTCAAAAGACTATCCATGTAAATTGTGTCGGTGAAGTGCAACCCAAATGGACCATGCCGGGTCGGGTCAATTACATACCAAATGTAGTTATGGACTTAGACATTAATCCAACATTAAGTTGTCCCCTTTTATGCAAGAAAATCTTCAAAGTCTTTGTTCTTAAACTCCAACCCATTGTCGCTTCTTATGTTTCGAACTACCTTTCGTAGTTGAACTTATACCTGCTTGATAAAGAGTTTAGGCTTGGGAGTGGCCTCTGAATTCTGCCTCAAAAAGAACACCCAGGTAAACTGAGAGAAGTCATTTACTATTACAAGTATATACTTGTTACCACCAATGCTCTCGATTAAAGAAGGACCACATAGATCAATTTGAAGTAGTTCTAGTGGGTCAATAACTTTTGTATTGAATCGAGAAGGATGACTCTGTCGACTTTGTTTTCCCATTTCACATGCAGCACACAAGTGTTCTTTGTCAAACTTGAAAACAGGAAGACCTCGAACATGATCCCCAAGAACTAGCTTGTTGATGTCTTTTAAATTGAGATAGGAGAGTCTTCGGTGCCAAAGCCAGCTTTCGTTTGAGTGTGCTTTCGTTAGCAAGCAAACAGCTGGTTTTCCTCGTATCGGATTGAGATTCAGAGGGTACATCTCTCATTTTCGCTTCGATTTCAGCAGAATGTTGTTCGTCTTCTTTTCAATAATCTCTGAGCCATCATCATCGAATGAAACTTTTAACCCGGTACCAACCACCAGTTGAGAAACACTAATAAGGTTGTGTTGTAGGCCTTCAACATACACCACCTTTCGTATCGAGAAATGACCATTGGTAATCATACCATATCCTTTGATCGTGCCAAAAGAATTATTACCATACTTGACACTTCTACCATCTTTAAGGGATCGAAATTCCCTCAGCTCTTCCCTTCTTCCTGTCATGTGACTCGAGCAACCACTGTCTATGTACCATTCATCGTTGAACTTCTCGTCACGCATAACCTGCAAAAAATAAGTAGATTTAGGAACCCAAAGTTTCTTGGCTCCTTGTGAGCCTTTTACAGAACAGGGAATTGTTAGTGAAACATCAACTGAAAAGGTTCTTTTTATTATTGTTGTTTCATCTTTTTTTTTTATGGTGAAAACTTTGATTTTATTAGGTTTGAGTACTTTAGGTTCAGTTTTTGGATTTGTGAATTTAACGTTAGCAGACTTTCGGTTCTCTACTTTGGGTTTAAACGTCGTCTTCTTTTCGTTTTTTGGAAAGAGCTTTCCTTTTCTCTTTCGATCATTCTGTGAGTGAGAGTGAGAATGAGAAAGATGGGACTTGGGAGTAGAATTAAGCTTTCGGTCATTGCTCTTACTTGGTTGAGAGCCGAAACTACCTTCCCTTCGGTTCTTCTCATATGTTGGTCCAAGACCGATACCATCCTTTCAGTTTCTATCACTTTGAGGACCAAAACTTCTTTTTCGGTTGTCATCCGTCTGAGGACCGAAACTCCTCTTTTGGTTGCTATTGTTTTGTGGACCGAAACTCTGTTTTTGGTTGTTTTGATTCTGGGGACCAAAACTCTTCTGTCAGTTGTTTTCATTATGTTGAGCACGAGAAGTTGAGTTTGCTTTTGCTTCTTCCTTTGACTTAGTGGTCTTTTCATAGCGAACATAATTAGGGTTTTAATATTGCCGAAACTGTTTCCCTTCAGTGAGATTGTTCTTGTATCTCAAATTACGCTGATGCTTTTTTTCTAACACCTGTTTTGGAGTTTTGTGGATGTTGGCCTTTTGCTTCGGTCTTTGAGCATGAGTTTCGCTCTTTAGCGAAGAGGTTTTGCTTGACTCCATGACTTGTTTGCTTGAAGGAATTTTGGTACCACTTGTGCTTGACACATCAATGTGTGTAGGTTTATTAAGTGGTTCTACCACATACCTACCTTTAACCCTCCATGATGTTTTCTTAGATAGACCTATTGTTTCATCGGCGTTATCTATCGGTGCTAACCAGAAAAACTCATCACAACCATCAGCATTATCTTCTTTACTAGTGTTGTCAGTTCGGTTGTTTGTTGCTGATTAACTCCTTTAACTGTATAAACTTGATGTGGAGTTGTTTGGACCTTTTGATATACAACAGCCTTTTCCTTGAAGACTTTGGTCTTGTCTTTGGACAACTGACTGAACTCAACAGAATTTTCAGAAATAAGATTTTTGTTGGTTTCGGGTTCGCTCTTGACAAATTCGGAACAGTCCACCTCATCTTCTATAGATATTTCACTCATATCATCACCCTCATTTAATTCAGAAGTGTTTTCATTATCAATTTTATTTTCTAAACTCAACTTGGCATTCAAAGAGTCAAATTTCTATACAGTTTTGGTTTTGATTTTTAATTTTTCATTTTCATCCAACAAGAATTTGAGCATGTCTTTATGGTCTTTTGACTTTATGAAGGACTCTGTTTTGTCAAGACCAATTTTGTAAGTGGGAGAGATATCATCAGAAGAAACAATGTTTTCACAGTTATATGCATCGACATCGATTTCATCCTCCTTTAACTCTAGGAAGGGTAAAATCATACGATGTATCTTCTTCCCTATATCACAACTGAGATGCAATTGAGTAATGTTGGAATATAATCGTTTAGCAATCAAACAAAAAACATTCCGTTGTTTTAAATGCTTTAAATGATCTCTTTGCAAATAATTGTTTCTGTTGGGATTATTATGCTGCATCATGCGCTCGGTCCTTAGCCCAGTTTTGATTTCCGGTATTGGGTCTGTCCAACCGTGCATATTTTGTTCTAGCTCGCCTCTACAGTGGAAGTTCTTCATCGAGCTCTACTGAGGCGTGACTTTATTGAATCATAAGCACATATTTGATTCTATTCTGTGTTCATTCTCTTACTGTATTTGTCTTGTTTGATTTTCATATTCATACCTGTGAAAGATCTAATCGATCTAGAGTTTTAATTCTCATCAATTGGTATCAGAGTAGGAGACTGTGTAATTCATACACATCTCTTCTGTCGAAGAAGTTATTAGGGTTTTTAATTCCGCATTGATTGATATTAATTGAGCCGTCATTCCATATTGACATATCTCATTAATCGTTGATCTAACCCTAACGATATATTACAAGTCTGATCTTTTACAGGTGCTCAATCAAAAGTCATTACAATGTCCATGGATGATTCACAAACCAATTCAAGCAACATCTCCAACAGCATTGGTTCGACGACAAGGATACCAATCTTGTATACACAAGACTATGAAGTTTGGACGCATCACTTTGAAGATTATGTGATTGGATCGGAGGATAATGGATACTTGATCTGGGAAGCGATCACTGTTGGCCCATTCGCTCACTCAAGCACCTCTAAGATTGTCAAAACTTAGAAGGAGTATAATCAGCTTATTAACGATGTCAAAGATATTCCTCAAGACGAGAAGGAAAAGTTTCAATGCAACATTAAGGCATTGAGGATGATAAGGTTTGCCTTGCAGTCAGATACGTTTCGTTTGGTAAGTTCTTGTGCCACTGCTAAAGAGATTTGGGACAGATTAAAAAATTGTATTCCACTGACGAAGACTTGGAACATTCAATTCAAACTCTTTTGCTCTCTGAATTTGGTCATTTCAAGCAAAAGCCCAAAGAGAAATTGGTTCAAGCTTTTGATCGCTTTAATCATCTTTTAAGTAAGATGATAAAGCATGGGATTGAAAGGAAAGTCATCGAACAAAAGGTTACTTTCATGAACTGTCTTAGATCCGAATGGATGGCTGTTGTATCTACAGTGAAAGCTCATGAATAGTTCAAGTTGTATTCTCTGGCGAAACTGGTGGGAATTCTGAAATCCCATGAAAGTGCATTGTATAAGGAAACACGTGTGGTTTCCAGTTTGGGTTCTTTAGCTCTCGTTTCTAAAGGAAAAGATTATGTTGAAGAAGAAGAGGAATTGGATCTTGCCGACTATGATCTAACCGGTGAGGAATATGCCATGATGGTATCTAATCCAAGAAAATTCATCAAAAGGAAGTTCCCAGCCAACAAGAACCGAAACTAGCAGGGAAGTTATAGCACCGAAAAGATCAAGGAGGAACTGAAGATGGGGTCAAAGTCTGAAGAGTCAAAGAAAGAAGGGAAAGCTGGTGGAGACTCAGGATTTGATTGCCATTACTGTGGAGGCAAGAACCATTTTGCAAAAGATTGTATGCTGAAAAAGAAAGAAGAAAAGATAAATGATGAAGATGAGGAAGCGAGCCTCCTGAGAAGTCTAGAGGAAATCAAGAAAAGAAAGTCTCCTGCTAACAATACTACTATGAATGTTGTAATTATGCAAGATGCAGACAACCATGATGAATTTGGTGGTGTGGAAGTTTGGTCCACAGATTCAGAGGATGTAGAAGTCAGGAAGCCCACTCATGGGAAGGCTATGCTGGCGAAAGAAGAACCTGTAACAGGAAGGTGCTTTGTAGTGACCGAAGGTGTGTCTCAAATGAGAGGATATACAACCGACGGGGGAATAGAAGGCGATAAGGAGCGAGAGGACATGTGTTTTTTTGCCAAACCTGTCAGTGCATAGATCAACGAATGTGATGAGTTGATCAAGAAGGTACAAAATATTCTTGCTTCTCTAAAAATACCTATTACTAACTATGAAAAGGAATTAAATAACTTCAAATCTAAATTTTCAAGCATAAGTAGCAGTCTCAACCAAACCCGTGTCACAAATTCTAACCTAACTGATCAAATTAGCAGGATTTCATCAAAGAGTGAGGAAAGGAGGATGTGGATCGAGCAGAAGGAGAAGGAGTTGATTAGGTCAAAGGATGATTCAATTTATTTGCAAAGAGACAATCTTAAACTTCTTAAACAACGAAATGTGTTTTGTTTGATTGCTAAAAGACTTTATTTTAACATCACTCAGTTGCATCTTGATTGTGAAATAGGAAAGAATATACATCGCATGATTTTACCCTTCCTTGAGTTAAAGGAGGATGAAATCGATGTTGAAGCCTACAATTCTGAAAACGTTGTATCTTCTGACGAAGTCTCTCCTGCATATAAAATTGGCCTTGACAAAATTGAGTCCTACATAAAGTCCAAGGACCACAAGGACATGCTTAAAAATCTGCTAGACGAGAATGATAGATTGAAGTTAAGAACCGAAACTGTACAAAAATTAGACTCCTTGAATGCCAAATTAAGTTTAGAAAATAAACTTGATGTTGAAAATGCATCTGAACTTAATGAGGATGATCATCTGAGTGAAATCTCTGTAGAAGATTTGGTGGACTGTTCTGAATTTGTCAAGAGCGAACCTGAAACACGTAAAAATTTGATTTCTGAAAACTCTGTGGAATTCCCTCACTCGTCAACAGACAAGACCAAAACTCTTAAAGAAAAAGTTGTTGTGTATCAAAAGGTACAAACCACTCCAAATCAAGTCTACATGGTCCCTGGTGTCACTCCACAACAAAAACTGCAGAATTGACAGCTATGGTGGAAGAAGATAATGCTGCCGGATGTGACGAGTACTTCTGTTCAGCACCAATAGACAACGCAGACGAGGCGAGGGGCCTATCTCAGAAGACTTCATGGAGAGTGAAAGGTAGATATGTACCCGAACCTCGAAATGAGCCTGCAAGATATGATGTGCCAAGCATAAGTGGAAGCAAAACTGCATCGGGCGAACCTGTGCAAACCACTAGCGAAACATCCTCAACAAAGAGTGACAACTTTGCTCCTGCTTCAAGGAAAAAGGCTAACATCCACAGAAATCCAAAACAGGTGGCTAATCAAAAACACAAACGAAATCTGAGATACAAGAAGAATCTCTCAAAAAGGAAACAGTTTTGGAGATCGCAAAATCCTCATTATGTAAGGATTGAAATGAAGCACAAATCTCAAGAGGAATCAAGGAACAAAAAGGGCAGTTTCGGTCCCACACCCGAAAGGAACCGAAAGGATAGTTTCGGTTCTCATAACAACATCAACCGAAAGGGTGGTTTCGGTCCTTCGACCGAAAGGAACTGAAAGGGTAGTTTCAGTCCCTTGACTGAAAGGAACCAAAAGGGTAGTTTCGGTCCCTCGACCGAAAGGAACCGAAAGGATAGTTTCGGTCCCTCGCCCTAATGGAATCGAAAGAGTGGTTTCGGTCCTCCACCCAGTAGCAACCGAAATAGCGGTTTCGGTCCTTCACCCAATAGCAACTGAAAGAGCGGTTTTGGTCCTCATCCCTCCAAGTTCAGTCAAACACACAAAAGATCCAATGACACTTCTAAACCCAACACCTCTAATTCCAGTTCTCTTTTGTCAAAAGATTTAAAGGGAAAAGGAAAGCTCTTTCCAGAAGATAACAGACGTCCAAAGGAGATCCAAAAGAATGCTGATGTCAACACCACAAATCCCAATCCTACTGAATCTAAACCAAATAAAATTACATTTTTCACAATAAAAAGAAAAGATGAAACAACTTTAATTAAACGTACTTACTTGGTTGATATTTCTCTTACTATTCCCTATTCTACAAAAGGCTCACAAGGACCCAAGAAACATTGGGTTTCTAAATCTGCATAAAATTTTGCAGGTTATTCGTGACAAGTAGTTCGATGAAGAATGGTATATTGATAGTGGTTGCTCTCGTCATATGACAGGGAGGAAGGAAGAATTGAGGGATTTTCGGTCTCTCAAGGATGGTGGTATTGTGAAGTACGACAATAACTCATTTGGTACTATCAAAGGCTATGGAATGATCACTAATGGCGAATTCTCTATAAGAAAAGTGGCTTATGTTGAAGGGCTCCAACACAACCTTATTAGTGTATCACAGCTGGTAGTTGGCACTGGATTGAAAGTATCATTTGACGATGAAGGCTCAGAGATTGTCGAGAAGAAATCTAATAACGTTCTGCTAAAGTCAAAGTGAAAGGGGGAAATGTATCCTTTAAACCTCAACCTAATTCGAGGTACACCAGCAGTTTGCTTAATCACGAAGGCTCACTCAGATGAAAGCTGGTTATGGCATCCAAGACTCTCTCATCTGAATTTCAAGGATATCAAAAAGTTGGTTTTGGGTGATCATGTTCGAGGTCTTCTAGTTCTAAAGTTTGATAAAGAACATCTTTGTGCAGCATGTGAAATGGGAAAGCAGAGTAGGCAAAGTCATCCTTCTATTATCAATACTAAGGTGATAGAACCGTTGGAGCTGTTACATATTGACTTGTGTAGTCCCTCGTCCATTGAAAGCATTAGGGGAAATAAATACATTCTGGTTATAGTGGACGATTTCTCTCGATTTACATGGGTATTCTTCTTGAAGCAAAAGTCTGAAGCTACTCCAAATCTTAAGCTCTTTATAAAATAGATAGAGACTCAACTAAAGAAAGTCGTTCGTAACATGAGAAGCGATGATGGCTTCGAATTCAAGAACAATGATTTTGAAGACTTTCTTGCTGAAAAGGGAACGACTCACAATTTCTCAGCCCCATACACTCCACAACAAAATGGTATTGTTGAAAGACGAAACCGATCTCTGTGTGAAGCAGATCGATCAATGCTATGCTTCGTGTCCTTGCCTTTGTATTTCTAGGCTGATTCAATTGTTGCTGCTTGCTATACTTAGAACAGGTCGTATTTGAACAAGCGATTCTCCATCACTCCCTACGAGATCTTGAACAACCATAAACCGAATGTGAAATTCTTTCATGTGTTTGGTTCAAGATGCTTCATCTTCAACTCCAGAGAAAATCGAAACAAGTTTGATGCTAAGGCTGATGAAGGAATATTCTTAGGTTACTCCCTGAATTCCAAAGCGTATAGAGTTCTTAATAAGCGCTCAAAGAAGATTGAAGAAACATACTATGTCACCTTTGACGATAGTTATGTTAAGAAGAAGAAATCAACAGAAGGTGCATCGCAAGAAATCTTTCCAAAGAATGGTCAAGTTACGACCTCTATTTCAAATCTTTTCGAGCAATATTTGCTTCTGTTTGATGAGCCTCAAAAGGCGATTGACTCTGAATCAACTGAAAAAGACAACAAAGTTGATAATCTAAAACAAATTATCGACGAAGCTGCTCAAAAGATGGCTGATGAACAATCCAAAGAAACCGAAAGGCTAGAAGCAGGCAAACCTTCAAGTGACCATCCTAATGTCCAGGGGGAGGGTCTATCTCTTCATCATGATCAAGGTTCATCGTTCCAGGGGGAGAGCTTATCGTCTCATTCCTCAAGCTCTTCTGAGAATCCAATCAAAGGAGGGAATACCAATCCAGGTACTGAACAGACATCATTCTTCGAGGGGGAGAACACCAACGTCAATGATGATGACATTTTGTCTGAATTAGAAGAAGAAATAAATGCAAAATTGGATCCCACTTATGATCCAAATTATCCACCACTCATCAAATGGACCAAAGATCACCCTCAAAGTCGAATTATCGGGGAATCTTTAGAAAAGGTGTTAACTCGATCTCAAATCAAAGCGAAACAAGCTGCACTCTTTTCTCAAGTAGAGTTTTGCATGTTCAATTCCTTTGTCTCCAAAGTTGAACCGAAGACCGTTAACTCTGCAATCGATCATTCAGACTGGGTTCAATCCATGCAAGATGAGTTAAATGAGTTTGAAAGAAACAAAGTATGGCGTCTTATTCCAACTCCAAAGGATGCTTCGGTTGTCGGTCTCAAATGGGTATTCAAAAACAAGATGGACAAGGAGGGGAATGCCATTCGTAACAAAGCACGACTGGTGGTCAAAGACTACTGTCAGGAAGAAGGCATCGATTATGAAGAGACCTTCACTCCAGTCGCAATATTAGAGTCTTTACGTATTTTTCTTGCCTATGCAGCTTACAAGAACTTTGAAGTCTATCAGATGGACGTCAAATGTGCCTTTCTCAATGGGGAAATTGAAGAGACTATGTATGTTGAGCAACCGCCAGGCTTCGTGAATGAAAAGTATCCAGATCATTGTTACGTCCTTGACAAAGTGGTATATGGATTAAAACAAGCTCCCAGAGCATGGTATGAAATTCTGACTCGATTCTTAAAAATGTCCAAATTCAAACAAGGTTCGGTTGACCCAACCTTCTTTCATAAGAGAGAAGGTAACCACCTTATGATACTCCAAATTTATGTTGATGACATTATCTTTGGCTCCACGAATCCCAGCTTAACAGCTGAATTCAGGAAGTTGATGGAAACTAAATTTGAGATGAGCTCAATGGGTCCAATTAACTTTTTCCTTGGATTAAACATTAGATAGGGACCCGAAGGCATTTTTATTAATCAGGAGGCATACACCAAGACTCTTTTGAATAAGTTTGGTATGATGGGAGACTCCATAGTTAAAGTGCCAATGGCCTTTGGTACAAAGCTTACACCCTCACTGGAAAAGCCAGCTGCAGATATGACGCTCTATCGTCAAATGATTGGGTCTTTGATGTATCTCACAGCTAGTAGACCTGACATCATGTTTTCAGTCTGTTATTGTGCAAGATTTCAAGCTAACCCACGCGGACCTCATCTGCAAGCCGTAAAAACATCTTTCGCTATCTGAAGCGAACCTCCTCTCTCGGTCTGTGATATCCAGCCAACTCTGGTTTCTTCATTCAAGCGTTCTCAGACGCTGATTTAGGTGGCTGTGGTTTAGATCGTAAAAGCACCACTGGAGGATGTCAATTTCTAGATGGAAAATTGGTTAGATGGAAATCAAAGAAACAAACTTGTGTTTCTCTTTCCACCGCAGAAGCTGAATACATTGTTGCAGCATCATGCACATCTCAAGGGGAATGGATACAAAGTCAGCTTAAGGATTACGGGCTAAACATGAAGAAAATCCCACTATATTGCGACTCTGAAAGCGCAATTAGGATTTGTCACAACCCAGTGCAACACTCGAAGACCAAGCATATAGCACTGAGGTATCACTTTATTAAAGATCACGTCGAAGATGGCAACGTAGAAATCTATTTCGTCAGAACGACTGCTCAATTGGCTGATATATTCACTAAGGCTTTACCTGAAGCAAGCTTCAACAAGATTCTACAAGGCCTAGGAATGATGGAAGTAGAATCAGTGCCCAAATCGCCTTCGCTTCAATAAAGGTTAGAAGCGAAATAGAGCGAACCGAAATGAACCGAACGTTCAGTCTATTTCGGGTTCGGCTCGACCAAGAACCGAAATGAACCAAATGCTCGGTCTATTTCGGGTTCGGTCCTTCTGAACTCATTCGCTTCTTTTTGCTTCCAAGGCATTTTGGCTGTATTCTTTTGTAGACTCTTTTTAATACGTCTTTTTATTCATAAAATCCAAAAATATTTTTCTCTTTCTTTCAATTAAACAACTCTCACAAAATACAAAAATACTTTTTTTTATTTTTTATTTATTTTTTGTCTAATAATTTTCTTTATATAAGTGTAATTCTCGATGGTGCAGCTACAATAGGTATATTTCTTTTATTTTATCAAATTAATTAGGCGTCCCTAGAAGCATGCTGTTGTATGTTGACTAAAGCCTCGAAAGATTTTGAGTGAAGCCTTAATAACATGATATATACAAATCATGTTTTCCCAATCCAGGCTGTAATATTCACTCTAATCATGAGCTACCTTACTCTACTCACCTTGAGTTTAGAGTTTTCTGCTTGGTCACTCTTTTTCTTTAGAACAGTGGTACATTTGCTTCTTATATCCTCTCCATCAATTTTTCTCCATTATAGTTCGTTTCACCAATATAACCCTTGAGACTCTCAGCATTTACAACTGAGGTTTATGGTTATACAAAATCTGTGTTAATGATCTTAGTTTCATGCTACTATGTGCTAAGTGAAACCCACAATTCAACACCAATAATGAATTAACGGTGAATTATCATATTCAAGATCTTACTTGTTACCTAATGAAAACTCTTTTAATTTTTGAGTGATCTTTATGAATTTGTCCAACACCAAGGCTTTTCTTACCCTAATGATCCAGCTTATTTTTGTTTTTGAGATTTCTTTACTTCGTTTTTGTCACTATATAATTTATCCTACCTACTTGTTCAACAGATCACAATGATCTCATAAGTACTTCATTCAGTTTCGGTCTTATGTCAAGTATCGAAATTATGAATTGAAGCGAAAGCCACCCTTTATAACCTTCAAAAAGATGCCTTTCAATACTTCTTAACACGTTATTGATCATTATTTCATGGGAAACCAATCAAGCACTTTAATGTCTCTCTTGACATTGAAGGGAGTGATTCGTGCCCATAATCCATTATTTTATGTCTATTTAAGGCATCACAGATTATCCCAAAACGTTTGCTTTATTTCTTTATCTTTTACACCCTATGCACTAAATTTTTTAATTTTCCACACTCTGGTTCTTTTAAGGCTGTTCAATAAAGTATAAGAGGCAACGACGATTCAAATGTACTTTGGAGTGACGATTGGGGTAAAGTGGAAGCTGACTCAGCGGTTATCTAATCGGTTTGTCGATTTGAAAAAGAAAATTTTAGGGAATGGCGTGCAAAAAGGAAACGTCCTTTCTCTTTCCTGCGTCATCATCGGTATGCCAACTACTCATCCGTTAAGTCAGGCGCCATTTTTGAAATAATCCAAGATCTCAGCCGAATTTTTCTCTCTCCTCCTTGTACGTATAAAAGGAGTTGGAACGGTACTCTTTAACCTTTTATCACTTACCAAACTCTCTCAAAGAACAACGACGATTTCTTTTACTGTTCATCATCTTCTCCAAGCTTCTACAATGGCAGACTCTTCGTCCATTCATGATACTTCTGTTCGTCAACCACTTCTCACAATCAAACCCCAACAGAACCTGATCATCAATCTCACTCCGTTTGTCTATGAACCTTACATGCTATATGTTGTTGAGTGTCTCAAATACTCACCGTTTGTCGAAGCGCTGACCGAAGTCGAAGTCGTACCAATGTCACGTCTTTCTCTTGTCTACTCCACTGCCTACTACGACAAGGTTCATGAAAGGATTCACTTCGAAATCCACAATGAGAAGACCTCTATCTCCAAGCACCGCTTCTGTGCCCTAATTGGTCTCTCAATAACAAACTCTGGTAAACCCTAATTCAATCACCACTGGTCAACTGTTTTCAATGTTTTATCAGATGCGGTATATTGAAATCCTCGCCACTATAAAAAAGTTCAAGAAGTCCTGCCTTCCTCCTCAATGGAATGGCCTGTTTACTTTGCTGTTCAAAGGACTATCTGAACGCAGCGCCGTCTCAGATGGGGCGAGCAACTCTTTTATGATTGTGCTATATGGACTGTACCATGGGATCGACTTGGATTATGGAACAATTATCTGGTAGCAGTTGGTACAAAGTTTGGTCTCTTCATCCAGGCACTCTAAGATCTCATGTGGGCGATATTGGTCAATCATCACCAACTGGGCAGTGGATCGACTACATGTTCCAATTATGGCAGATTCTCTTCTCTGCTCCATCGCTACTTGGCATTCAAAGAGTCAAATTTCTGTATAGTTTCGATTTTGATTTTTAATTTGTCATTTTCATCCAACAAAAATTTCAACATGTCCTTATGGTCTTTTGACTTTATGAAGGACTCTGTTTTGTCAAGACCAATTTTGTAAGTGGGAGAGATATCATCAGAAGAAACAACGTTTTCATAGTTATATGCATCGACATCGATTTCATCCTCCTTTAACTCTAGGAAGGGTAAAATCATCATATGAGGTTTGCTTCCTCATCATCATCATCATTCTTCTCTGACATCTTTTTCAACATGCAATCTTTGGCAAAGTGATGTTTGCCTCCACAGCAGTGACAGTTAAAACCTGAGTCACCACCAAGTTTTACTTCCTTCTTTGGTTCTTCAGTCAGAGAAACACTCTTTGGTTCCTCATTCCCTTTCTCGGCACTATAGCTTCCCTGCCAGTTTCGGTTCTTATTAGCTGAGAACCTTCTTCTGATGAACTTATTGGGATTTGACACCATCAAAGCATAATCTTCACTAGTTAGATCATATTCAGAAAGATCTAAATCTTCTTCTTGCTCAGCAACATTCCTTCCTTTGGAGATTAGAGCCAAGGACCCCATGCTAGGAATCACGTTCGTTTCTATCACAACTGAGAATTTTGATGCTTGTAACAACAACAATGATAACAATTGTGAACCAAAAATGTGAAAGCATGTATGATGCTTATTCAATAACAACAAAAATTCCATCAAACACTTTATACAAGCACTACAACTAATCAACAAAGATTTGGAAACCCTAGAAATCTCGGTTTAAGTCCATTTTGGACTAGGAATTTCCTATTGGGCCTATTGGACCAAAAAGTTTCCAATTTCATTCTTTTTGGGTTTAGAACACTTAAATGGGCTCTAATTGGACCCATATACATGAAACTAAATATTTTTGGCCTTACAAGCCTAAAATGAACTAGTTTATCTTAAATGGGCCTTATTGGGAGCTGTGGTCTTCGCCTGACACTAAAGACACATGAAGTGAATTATACAACCCACGACCTGGAATTGGGAGCTGTGGTCTTCGCCTAAAAAATCTGGAGGCACTACCTTTATGGTACAAAGTGCACCATTTTCACGGACCACAAGAGCCTCCAACATATCCTAAACCAAAAAGAGTTGAACATGAGACAATGAAGATGGGTTGAGTTACTAAACGATTATGAATGTAAAATCAAGTACCAACCAGGAAAGGCTAACGTGGTGGTTGATGCCTTGAGTCGGAAAGGATACGCGAATCGTCATGTGAAAACTCTCTTGATAACCATCCAATCCCACCTAACCTCGCAAATCAAAACAACCCAGTCAGATGCCATGAAGACGGAAAACAGAACGAGCGAAGCGTTACGTGGAATGGAAAAGAATCTCGAAGTGAAAAAGGGCGGAGCATATTATTTCATGAACCGCATTTGGGTCCCTAAGCTTGGGGGATTCAGAGAAGTAGTCATGAATGAAGCCCATAAGACACGATACTCTATCCATCCAGGTTTAGAAAAAATATGTGTAGATATTAAGCAACACTATTGGTGGCCCAACATGAAGGCAAATATTGCCACTTATGTTAGCAAATGCCTTACTTGCACTAAAGTAAAGGTGGAATATCAGAAGCCCTCGGGATTATTACAGCAACTAGTTATTCCCGAGTGGAAATGGGAAGGGATTACTATGGACTTTGTGACCAAATTACCCAGGTCCACAGATGGATTGGACACCATATGGGTAATAGTCGAGAGATTGACGGAATCCGCTCATTTCCTGCCAATAAAAGAATCCTACAAGATGGAGAGGTTGATGAGGATATACATCAAGGAAATTGTGAGACTCCATGGAGTGCCAGTGTCTATCATCTCAGATAGGGATAGTAAATTCACTTCACGTTTTTGGCAATCACTTCAGAAAGCACTAGGAACACATCTCGACATGAGCACAGCTTAGCATCCACAAACGGATAGTCAAAGTGAACGAACCATTCAGACACTTGAAGAGATTCTTCGCGCATGTGTAATAGACTTTGGGAAGTCGTGGGATACCCACATACCCTTAATCGAATTCTCGTACAACAACAGTTACCACACGAGCATCAAAGTTGCTCCTTTCGAGGCATTGTATGGACGCAAATGTAGATCAACATTGTGTTGGGCTGAGGTAGGTGACATCCAGCTAGCAAGAGGGCAGACACCAGGCGATGCGTTAACGGGACTAGAGATCATACGCGAAACAACGGAGAAAATAGTTCAAATCAGGGCTTGACTACAAGCATCACGCGACCGACAGAAGAGCTACGCTGATAGACGGCGAAAGCCCTTGGAGTTTCAAGTCGGAGATCGGGTGTTGTTAAAAGTCTCTCCCTGGAAAGGTGTTATTCGTTTTTGAAAACGGGGAAAGCTATATCCACGATACATTGGACCTTTCGAGATTCTTGCCCGAATTAATCCAATGGCGTATAGACTGCAGCTGCTCGCTGAGCTCAATAGTGTACACCCTATATTCCATGTTTCAAACTTGAAAAACTGCTTATCCGATGAAACCCTAGTCATTCCCCTTGAAGAAATAGAGATCAATGAGAATCTCCTGTTCGTCGAGGAACTAGTCGAAATCATGGTCAGGGAGGTGAAGCATACTAAGCAAAGTCGCATTCCGATTCTGAAGGTACGGTGGAACGCGAAGCGTGGTCCAGAATTCACATGGGAACGCGAAGACCAAATGAAGAAGAGGTACCCTCACCTATTCTCGCATTCCTGAACCTATCTTTAGAAAGAATTTCGAGACGAAATTCCCTCTAACGGGGGGATGATGTCACAACTAAGAATTTTGATGCTTGTAACAACAACAATGATAACAATTGTGAACCAAAAATGTGAAAGCATGTATGATGCTTATTCAATAACAACAAAACATCCATCAAACACTTTATACAAGCACTACAACTAATCAACAAAGATTTGGAAAGCCTAGAAATCCCATTTTAAGTCCATTTTGGACTAGGAATTTCCTATTGGGCCTATTGGACCAAAAAGTTTCCAATTTGATTTTTTTGGGTTTAGAACTCTTAAATGGGCTCTAATTGGACCCATATGCATGAAACTTAATATTTTGGGCCTTATAAGCCTAAAATGAACTAGTTTATCTTAAATGGGCCTTATTGGGCCATAGCAAATCTAATTAGCCATAATGGATCATAAAAATCATCCCTTGATTTATTTTGGGCCAAAAATGATCTAATTGAATCATAATATGGGCTTAAGCATTCAATGCCCAATTTTCTTTCTTCCTTTCTCCTCTTTTTGGCCCAACTACACAAAGGAGGGAAGAGTTGACTTCCACATGCCACCTCATTATTATATTTTGGTCTTTCATGCATTCATCTCATGTTCCCATGCAACATCCTTTCAATTCTCTCTCTTTCTCCTCTCTCTTTTTTCTCTCGGCCGAAACCAACTGAAACACACACACACACTCTCAACAAAACTTTCTCTAAATCACTCAAGACACATCCATTCTTCTTAATAAAAAAATCTCGAAATTTTGCTTGTGTTTCAAGAGGATTTCACAAGATAATCATCATCCTTTGGTAAGTTTTCACGTGTCTAAGTTATAAAACTCCTCCCTCATGTAAGATCACTCATTCTAAACAAGTGTTTAGTGATCATACTCCAAGAAAACTCCTTAAGGATTAGATCTTCCAAGAAGGCTTGTTAGGATCGAAACTTCTCCATTTCTTCCTTCTAAATCAAAAGCAACAAGCAGTGGTGAGCTTCATACCCCTCTCTTTTCGGTTTTCATAAGTTTTATGGGGGAGAATACAAGTAAAATGTGTAGATCTATGAGTATGTGTATGCTATGTATGATTTTATGCATGTATGTGTGATTTTATGTGTTTTTGTGTTGAATATGTAAACAAAAAGGGAAGAAATATCGAGATCTATTTCATAAGAAGGAAAAAAAACATGGTCTAAGTTATATTACACTAGACAAGTCAAGAATATTAACTTATAAGATTGTGATAAACATATTTTAACATAAAACCCATTTTTGGGCTTAAATTGTCAAATATACAAAAGTTGGGTTGAAAGTCGGGAATCACGGTTTCTTAAAGGTCAAAAGAGTCAAAACAGTTACAATAGTTGTTTTTATGAACCTTATGATCTTCAAAGGACTTCAAATGTGAATATTAGCTTAATGGGCTAAAATTTTGGGCTTTTCGGCCCAATAAGCCCAAAAGTTGCGAAAATATGACATTTAAAGGGGCTGAAATGGTAAATTCTTCAAAACAGGGGATAACAAGTGTAACAAAACTATTTCAAAGGATAAAAATTCTTTTTTTTTCCAAAAAGGATAAAAATGCAAAGTTTTTAGATATTGGGCTAAAATTGTAAAAATTGCAAAAAATTTGGGTTTTAACCGAAAATACACTATTCTGGAAGGGCTGAAACTGCCAAAGAATATGTCTTGAGTTAAAAATATCATTTAAAGAAGTCTATAATGCAAAAGTGTCAAGAAAATGTTTTAAGGGCTTAAAATGACTTTTCTTTTTATATAAAGGACTAAAATTGTTATTTTATAAAAAGAAAGGGGCTGAAAAGGTCAAACCACTATTTTTAAACCAATTATTTTATTTATAGAATAATGAGTCAAAAATACTAATCTACGGCTTACAAAAATCGAAAGACAAATACACGTATAACTCCAAATATCGTTATGAACAAATCGCTCGGTCTCCAGTCGATACAAAAATAACAAATCGTTCAATCAAACCCTCCAACAATTATACAATGCCTAAGACAAGTAAACATTCCAAAAACCTTGGGCTGAAAGCCTCAAATCATGATTGTTGGCCCTTGAAGTCCATTAACATGATCTTTGGGCCCAAGGGGATAATGATTATATGTTATTGGGCCTTCTATGACCCAATTCCATATAAAGGGACCTTCAATGGTTTTTAAGTGCTATTGGGCCCTAGTGATCCATTAGTATTGCCAATAAGGTCAAAGTAATCAAATGTAAGATGGGCCAACGTGTGTTTCGCATCCTTGATAGCCTAAAATAACTCACGAAAGTAGCAGGACTTTGTACTCCTCTTCTCCTCGTTTGCTAGGCTTATGAGTAATCAAAGTAAACAGATTCAGGTTGTTAACCAATAGTAATCAAGGTTGTTTGGATTAAGTGAGTGATAACAGGCGACGCCTCTAACGATCATTTGTAAACTGTAGTTATATCTAGTCATTATTGATGCATGATTATAACAACTCGCAAACCTTAATTAATCCAACACCACCCGAGTAATCAAAGAAGAGTAATAAATAATCATTCATTGTGGTGGTATCACAATTTGACAATTAATTGTATTTTATGTTTTTGGAAAACATCGGGTTTTCCGGTGAAGTTCAATATTTTGCACTTGTACGGTTAATACAAAGTTTTTCAATTATACATGTGTTGAAATCATCATGCATATATTTACGGATCTTCACACATTTTTATAAACAGTGGTGTTTTCAGAAAATATCAGATTTTATGGGATTAACAAACTACACAAATCAGTTTTATCACAACATTGTTTATGAACTCACCAACATTCCATATGTTGACCATTTTTCAAAATAACTTGTATTCTCAAGTAACAGGTAAGCCGAGGAATAAGTGCCAAGTATGTAAGTGTGTTTTGTTTTTGAAAACTATCAAACAATTTATGTATGGATTTGTAACGTTAAAACAGTGTACTTGATGTGAACAATTTCAGTTGTAATATTTTGATGCATGGTGATGTTTATGTTATGATTCATGTATATTCATTGTGATGATATTCAATTTAAGTCACCCGAGCCCTCGGACGTTTCCGCCGTCTGGTTCGGGGGTGTGACAGGTTGGTATCAGAGCTCTGTTTATAGTGAACTAGCATATCTAACCATACATTGATATGCAACTATAAACCAAAGAGGGACAAAATAACTCTGAACAATACAAAACAAATAAACACAACGAGAAAAACACTCCTACTTGTACGACACAGAAAAAATAACATAATACCAAATCAAACATGATAATGCTAGCATCTCGGTTAAGCCAGGACTGTTCATAGTCGTATTAAGGATTGAATGTAGCCTGATCAACTACATTTCCTCTGAGGTACAACTATCACATGCCCCGAGGAAATCACGATGGTAGGTAAACCTAAAAAACATACCCCTTTATCACCAAGAAGAGAACATCAACTGAATTTATACAATAATTAAACCGTCTAAGGAATAATATTAGCATATTTATACACTCTCGCAGACAGCATGGCCGGTTCCATCACCCTAGAGATCCTTATTTCCCTAATCAGGGAAATAACGGATGGTTGGTAGAATCCAAAGAGGAACCCGAGGAAGACCCCGAGGAGGAATCCGAAGGGGAACCTGAGGGCGGACCTGCCGAGCCAGTGGTGGCCCAGGAAGAAGAGGAAGCCGAAGGAGTTCTCGAGGAGGAACCCAGCGATGACGGAGATGGTGATTCAGACGCAGAATCCGAAGTCATCAACCCCCCTTATCGGGTTAGGGTGCCCGCTTATCAGGTGGGCCCCACTAGTCCTACACCCCCCTGGGGTATCGACCTTTGGAGGTGGAGTAGGCAGCAACGACAACGACCCCTGTTCAGCATGTCACGCGAGTTCTATGACTTGAGGGAAGGAGAACCGGCTGATCGTGCACTCCCGGTCATGGTGAGTCGATTGCGGAACACTGGCGACCTAGCTCAGAGCACCGCCGATCAGATGCACCAGATGCGGACTAGGGTCGAGCGTGCAGAGAAGGAAACGCGAGAGGTTATCTGAGAGTTCCACATGAGGCAGGCGAGGTGGGAGGCTCGACTCCGAGATGCGGAACGACAGGTGGCTTGCCTTCAGGGAGCGTCCACTTCCTCAGCACCACCCCCTGGCACATCCTGCCATGACTAGGACTAGTTGTATCCGTCTTTAGTATTATGTTACTATGATCTATACTATGTACCATCGACTCTATGTTTAAGTGATTATACTAGTCATAGAGTCGTTACGCTGCCGAACTTGCACCACTTATGTATGCTCTTTCGAGCAAATTTTCATGTATCAAAGTGCGGATAATATTAATGGAAAATTTTATGTGTTCTACTGTGATGTTGTAATCTGCTATGTGTTATATATCCATGATTGTATGCTAATTTGAGAAACTACTTAAGCTTGTGCCAAACACCTAGTTTATAGGACCACAATCTCACAAAAACCACAGGCACTCAACATCTTTCCGTTCCATGACAGAAAGATGCCTCAACGACCAACCCGTGGAAACCCTAGGCCAACCCCACAAGAAGTCAACTCTTTCGCATTCCAGGCATCTGTATCTGCTGCAGTCACTGCCGCTATGGCACAAATTCACCAAGGGAACAATGGAGGAGTCAACAGACAAGGGTTGGAAGTTCAAAAAATGGGATGAATCAAGGACCTACCAAGGCATGCTCCTACAAAGATTTCACCAATGCCAAGCCACGAACCTTTAATGGCACTGGGGGAATGTTAACCGTGAAAATATGGATTGAGAAGGTGGAATCGGTGTTCGAAATATGTGAAATCCCTGAGGAGATGAAGGTGAAGTTTGTCGCATGCACTTCCGTTGATCAAGCTCTCACTTGGTGGAACGGACATGTAGAAGCCATGACTTTTCCCGTAGGTAACTCTGTGCCATGGGCAGAGATGAAAGAAATGATGATGGCCGAGTACTGCCCGCGAGGAGAAATCCAGAAGATGGAACAAGAGTTGTGGAATCTCATCGTCCGAAATTCCGATATTAACGCATACATATCGAGGTTTCGCGAACTGTCTCTATTGTGCCTTGGCATGCTTAGTTCGGAGGGAAAGAAAATCGAACGATTCATCTAGGGACTAACCTCCCCAATCCAAGGAAATGTGATAGCTGCAAATCTCGAAACCTTCGATAGTGCCAAGAGATTGGCCAAGAAACTGTACGACCACAACAACAAGAAGGGAGAGAAGCCGGTGGAGGCTGAAGGCAAGAAGGAGAGTGACAACAAGAAAGGAAAGAACAACAAGAGGAAAGGATATCAGGGCTCGGAATCGTCCAAGAAGCAACAAACAGTGACAGTCAATGCTGAAACCACCCAAGTTCCATCCGCACCACATGCTCCCGTCTCAGCTGCCCTAAGTGCTCCTAGAAAATATTCTGGAACTCTTCCAAAATGGAACAAGTGCAGTCTCCACCATAATGGAGAATGCAGAGAGATGCATTGCACCAGTTGCAATCGAAAGGGTCACACAACAAAATATTGCAAGACCTATCCTCCCCAAAATCAGCAGCAAAGAAACAATAACAACAACAACCACAACAACAACAACAACACCAACAACAGCGGCAACAATGCAGGAGCAAGCCTTACCTGCTATGGATGTGGAAAGATTCGGCATTACCGCCGAAACTGCCCCAACAACAACAACCCCAGGAATGGAGGAATAGGAAGAGTGCTGACCATGGGTCAGGGAGAAGCGGTTCGGGATCTCTTCGCTGTTGTCACCGGTATGTTTCTCCTAAACGACACTTATGCATGCATCCTATTTGATATCGGAGCAGAACGAAGTTTTGTGAGCAATAAATTTAAGCACTTGTTAAAACAACAACCCCAGAGGCTCAATGA
Source organism: Lactuca sativa (assembly GCF_002870075.4). NCBI lineage: Eukaryota > Viridiplantae > Streptophyta > Magnoliopsida > Asterales > Asteraceae > Lactuca > Lactuca sativa. The sequence goes on from NC_056626.2 coordinate 240,598,283, forward strand.
CACCTTTACGGTGGATATGGCCAATGGGAAAACAGAATCCACTGGGGAAATCTATATCGGATGTACCCTAGCCTTAAACCAACACATATTTCGAATAAACTTAATGCCTGTTTCCATTAGGAGTTTTGATGTGATTATTGGCATGGATTGGTTAAGCCCCCACCATACTGAAATTATGTGTCACGAGAAGTTTGTTCGCCTTCACCTTCCAAATCACGAAACCCTAGTTATTTACGGAGACAAACCTAGCACAAACCTTCATCTTATCTCGTGCTTCAAGGCACAGAAGTATCTGCAAAAGAAGGATTTGACGTTTCTGGCTCATATAGTGGATAAATCCAAAGAAGAGGTCAACATTCAAGACATTCCAGTAGCTTGTGAGTTCCCAGATGTCTTTCCTGAAGATCTTCCAGGGATACCCCCAGAAAGGCAAGTCGAGTTTCAAATTGACCTTGTGCCAGGAGCTACTCCCATTGCCAAATCGCCTTATAGATTGGCTCCTGCGGAGATGCAAGAACTATCCAGTCAACTCAGTGAACTTTTGGACAAAGGGTTCATCCGACCCAGTTTCTCACCATGGGGAGCTCCGGTTCTCTTTGTTAAGAAGAAAGACGGATCTTTTAGGATGTGCATTGACTACAGGAAACTAAATAAGCTCATTGTTAAAATACGCTATCCACTCCCGCGAATCGACGATCTATTTGACCAACTTCATTGCACAAGCTACTTCTTTAAGATAGATCTGCGATCTGGGTACCATCAACTCAAGGTCCGGGAAGAGGATATCCCCAAAACCACTTTCTGAATTCATTATGGACATTATGAATTTGTCGTAATGCCCTTCGGTCTGACGAATGCCCCTGCCGCATTCATGGACATAATGAATCGAATCTGCCAACCATTCCTCGACAACTTTGTCATCGTTTTCATCAACGACAACCTAGTTTACTCTCGAAGCAAAGAAGAGCATGGCCAACATCTCCGACAAATCCTGGAAACCCTACGAACCGAGAAGCTATATGCAAAACTCTCTAAGTGTGAGTTTTGGCTCCGTAGTGTGAACTTTTTGGGTCATGTTGTTAGTCAAGAATTGATACATGTGGATCCTTCTAAGGTCAAAGCCATCGAAGGATGGGCAGTCCCAACAGCACCCACAAAAATTCACCAATTTCTAGGTCTCGCAAGCTATTACAGGAGGTTCATCCAGAACTTCTCTAATACAGCAAAGCCACTTACCATGCTTACCCAAAAAGGCATACTCTTCAAATGGACAGATAAGCAAGAAGCTGCATTCCGAACTCTGAAGCAAGCACTTTGCAGTGCACCGGTACTATCGCTACCAGAGGGAAAGGAAGACTTCGTAGTTTACTGTGACGCGTCGAATCAGGGTGTAGGTTGCGTACTCATGCAGCGTGGGAAGGTGATAGCTTATTCATCCTGACAACTAAAGACACATGAAGTGAATTATACAACCCACAACCTGGAATTGGGAGCTGTGGTCTTCGCCTTAAAAATCTGGAGGCACTACCTTTATGGTACAAAGTGCACCATTTTCACGGACCACAAGAGCCTCCAACATATCCTAAACCAAAAAGAGTTGAACATGAGACAACGAAGATGGGTTGAGTTACTAAACCATTATGAGTGTGAAATCAAGTACCAACCAGGAAAGGCTAACGTGGTAGCTGATGCCTTGAGTCAGAAAGGATACGCGAATCGTTGTGTGAAAACTCTCTTGATAACCATCCGATCCCACCTAACCTCGCAAATCAAAATAGCCCAGTCAGATGCCATGAAGGCGGAAAACAGAACGAGCGAAGCGTTACGTGGAATGGAAAAGAATCTCGAAGTAAAAGAGGGCGGAGCATATTATTTCATGAATCGCATTTGGGTCCCTAAGCTTGGGGAATTCTGAGAAGTAGTCATGAATGAAGCCCATAAGACACGATACTCTATCCATCCAGGTTTAGACAAAATATACGTAGATATTAAGCAACACTATTGGTGGCCCAACATGAAGGCAAATATTGCCACCTATGTTAGCAAATGCCTTACTTGCACTAAAGTAAAGGTGGAATATCAGAAGCCCTCGGGATTATTACAGCAACTAGTAATTCCCGAGTGGAAATGGGAAGGGATTACTATGGACTTTGTGACCAAATTACCCAGGTCCACAGATGGATTGGACACCATACGAGTAATAGTCGAGAGATTGACGAAATCCGCTCATTTCCTGCCAATAAAAGAATCCTACAAGATGGAGAGGCTGACGAGGATATACATCAAGGAAATTGTGAGACTCCATGGAGTGCCAGTGTCTATCATCTCAGATAGGGATAGTAGATTCACTTCACGTTTTTGGCAATCACTTCAAAAAGCACTAGGAACACATCTCGACATGAGCACAACTTAGCATCCACAAACGGATAGTCAAAGTGAACGAACCATTCAGACACTTGAAGACATGCTTCGCGCATGTGTAATAGACTTTGGGAAGTTGTGGGATACCCACATACCCTTAATCAAATTCTCGTACAACAACAGTTACCAAACGAGCATCAAAGTTGCTCCTTTCGAGGCATTGTATGGACGCAAATGTAGATCACCGTTATGTTGGGCTGAGGTAGGTGACACCTAGCTAGAAAGAGGGCAGACACCAGGCGATGCGTTAACGGGACCAGAGATCATACGCGAAATAACGGAGAAAATAGTTCAAATCAGGGCTCGACTACAAGCATCATGCGACCGACAGAAGAGCTACGCTGATAGACGGCGAAAGCCCTTGGAGTTTCAAGTCGGAGATCGGGTGTTGTTAAAAGTCTCTCCCTGGAAAGAGGTTATTCGTTTTGGAAAACGGGGAAAGCTAAATCCACGAAACATTGGACCTTTCGAGATTTTTGCCCAAATTAGTCCAATGGCATATAGACTGCAGCTGCCCACTGAGTTAAGTAGTGTACACCCTATATTCCATGTTTCAAAATTGAAAAAGTGCTTATCCGATGAAACCCTAGTCATTCCCCTTGAAGAAATAGAGATCAACGAGAATCTCCTGTTCGTCGAGGAACTAGTCGAAATCATGGACAGGGAGGTGAAGCATACTAAGCAAAGTCGCATTCCGATTCTGAAGGTACGGTGGAATGCGAAGCATGGTCCAGAATTCACATGGGAACGCGAAGACCAAATGAAGCAGAGGTAGCCTCACCTATTCTCACATTCCTGAACCTATCTTTAGAAAGAATTTCGGGACGATATTCCCTCTAACAGGGGGATGATGTCACAACTAAGAATTTTGATGCTTGTAACAACAACAATGATAACAATTGTGAACCAAAAATGTGAAAGCATGTATGATGCTTATTCAGTAACAAAACTTCCATCAAACACTTTATAAAAGCACTACAACTAATCAACAAAGATTTGGAAAGCCTAGAAATCCCAGTTTAAGTCCATTTTGGACTAGGAATTTCCTATTGGGCCTATTGTACCAAAAAGTTTCTAATTTGATTTTTTTGTGTATAGAACTCTTAAATGGGCTCTAATTGGACCCATATACATGAAACTTAATATTTTGGGCCTTATAAGCCTAAAATGAACTAGTTTATCTTAAATAGGCCTTATTGGGCCATAGCAAATCTAATTAGCCCTAATGGATCATAAAAATCATCCCTTGATTTATTTTGGGCCAAAAATTATCTAATTGAATCATAATATGGGCTTAAGCATTCAAGGCCCAATTTTCTTTCTTCCTTTCTCCTCTTTTCGGCCCAACTACACAAAGGAGGGAAGAGTTGACTTCCATATGCCACCTCATTATTATATGTTGGTCTTTCATGCATTCATCTCATGTTCCAATGTAACATCCTTTCAATTCTCTCTGTTTCTCCTCTCTTTTTTTCTCTCGGCCGAAACCAACTAAAACACACACACACACACACTCTCAACAAAACTCTCTCTAAATCACTCAAGACTCATCCATTCTTCTTAATCCAAAAATCTCAAAATTTTGCTTGTGTTTCAAGAGGATTTCACAAGATAATCATCATCCTTTGGTAAGTTTTCATGTGCCTAAGTTATAAAACTCCTATTTCATGTAAGATCACTCATTCTAAACAAGTTTTTGGTGATCATACTTCTAGAAAACTCCTTAAGTTCGACATCTTCCAAGAAGGCTTGCTAGGATCGAAACTTCTTCATTTCTTCCTTCTAAATTGAAAACAAAAAGCAATGGTGAGCTTCATACCCCTCTCTTTTTGGTTTTCATAAGTTTTATGGGGGAGAATAGAAGTAAAATGTGTAGATCTATGAGTATGTGTATGCTATGTATGATTTTATGCATGTATGTGTGATTTTATGTGTTTTTGTGTTGAATATGTAAACAAAAAAGGAAGAAATCTCGAGCTCTATGTCATAAGAAGGAAAAAAACATGGTCTAAGTTATATTACACTAGACAAGTCAAGAATATTAACTTATAAGATTGTGATAAACATATTTTAACATAAAACCCATTTTTTGGGCTTAAATTGTCAAATATACAAAAGTTGGGTTGAAAGTCGGGAATAACGGTTTCTTAAAGGTCAAAAGAGTCAAAACAGTTACAATAGTTGTTTTTATGAACCTTATGATCTTCAAAGGACTTAAAATGTGAATATTAGCTTAATGGGCTAAAATTTTGGGCTTTTCGGCCCAATAAGCCCAAAAGTTGTGAAAATATGACATTTAAAGGGGCTGAAATGGTAAATTCTTCAAAACAGGGGATAACAAGTGTAACAAAACTATTTCAAGGGATAAAAATTCTTTTCTTTTCCAAAAAGGATAAAAATGCAAAGTTTTTAGATATTGGGCTAAAATTGTAAAAATTGCAAAAAATTTGGGTTTTAACCGAAAATACACTATTCTGGAAGGGCTGAAACTGCCAAAGAATATGTCTTGAGTTAAAAATATCATTTAAAGAAGTCTATAATGCAAAAGTGTCAAGAAAATGTTTTAAGGGCTTAAAATGACTTTTCTTTTTATATAAAGGACTAAAATTGTTATTTTATAAAAAGAAAGGGGCTGAAAAGGTCAAACCACTATTTTTAAATCAATTATTTTATTTATAGAATAATGAGTCAAAAATACTAATCTACGGCTTACAAAAATCGAAAGACAAATACACGTATAACTCCAAATATCGTTATGAACAAATCGCTCGGTCTCCAGTCGATAAAAAAATAACAAATCGTTCAATCAAACCCTCCAACAATTATACAATGCCTAAGACAAGTAAACATTCCAAAAACCTTGGGCTAAATGCCTCAAACCATACTTGTTGACCTTGAAGTCCATTAACATGATCTTTGGGCCCAAGGGGATAATGATTATATGTTATTGGGCCTTCTATGACCCAATTCCATATAAAGGGACCATCAATGGTTTTTAAGTGCTCTTTGGGCCCTAGTGATACATTAGTATTGCCAATAAGGTCAAAGTAATCACATGTAAGATGCGCCAACGTGTCTTTCGCATCCCCAATAGCCTAAAATAACTCACGGAAGTAGCAGGACTTTGTACTCCTCTTCTCCTTGTTTGCTAGGCTTATGAGTGATCAAAGTAAACAAATTCAGGTTGTTAACCAATAGTAATCAAGGTTGTTTGGATTAAGTGAGTTATATCGGGAGATGCCTCTAAGGATCGTTGATAAACTGTAGTTATAACTAGTCATTACTGATGCATGATTATAACAACTCGCAAACCTTAATTAATCCAACACCACCTGAGTAATCAAAGAAGAGCAATCAAAAGTCATTCATTGTGGCAGTATCACAATTTGAGAAATAACTGTATTTTATGTTTTTGGACAACATCGGGTTTTCCAGGGAAATTCAACATTTTGCAATTATACGGTTAATACAAAGTTTTTCAATTATAGATGTGTTGAAATCATCATGCATATATTTACAGATCTTCACACCTTTTTATAAACAATGGTGTTTTCAGAAAATATCGGATTTTCTGGGTTTTACAAACTACACAAATAAGTTTTATCACAACATTGCTTATGAACTCACCAACATTCCATATGTTGACCGTTTTTCAAAATAACTTGTATTCTCAGGTAACAGGTAAACCGAGGAATAAGTACCAAGTATGTAAGTGTGTTTTATTTTTGAAAACTATCAAACAATTTATGTATGGATTTGTAACGTTAAAACAATGTACTTGATGTGAACAATTCCAGTTGTAATATTTTGATGCATGGTGATGTTTATGTTATGATTCATGTATATTCATTGTGATGATATTCAATTTAAGTCACACGAGCCCTCAGATGTTTCCGCGGTCTGGTTTGGGGGTGTGACAGTTTCTTTAGTCACTGCACTCTCATGTGACTTTAATATTCCCACCGGTTTTTTCCAGAGAATAAGCCTTGAATTGTTCATGTGCCTTCACAGTAGACACCACAGCCATCCATTCGGGTCTAAGGCCATTCATTAATGTGACCTTCTGTTTAATGTTTTTCCTTTCAATTCCATGTTTTATCATCTTACGAAGGAGATGATTAAAGTGATCAAAGGCATGAATAAGCTTCTCTTCAGGCTTCTGCTTGAAGTCACCAACTTCTAAGACCAATAATGTTTTGATTAAATTCTCAAGATCTTCATCTGTAGAGTACATTTGCTTCAACCTATCCCAAATTTCTTTCGTTGTTGTGCATGAGCTTACCAACCGAAATGTGTCCGATTGTAAAGCGAACCTTATCATCCTTAAAGCTTTAATGTTGCATTGAAACTTTTCCATCTCATGTTGGGGTATGTATTTTACATCATTGATGAGTGGATTGTACTCCTTTTGAGTTTTAACAATTCTTGAAGTGCTTGAGTGAGCAAATGGACCTACAGTAATCACCTCCCAGATCAAGTATCCATTGTCTACTGAACCAATCACATAGTCTTCGAAGTGATGTGTCCAGACTTCATAATCTTGAGTGTATAATATAGGAATCCTTGTCGTCGATCCTATACTGTTAGAGATATTGATTGGGTTTGTCTAAGAATCTTCCATGGACATGATGATGTTTGTTCAAAAACCTGCTTAAGATCGGACTTGTAAATAATGTTAGGGTAAGATTGACTATTAAAGAACTACGTCAATAACAGATGACGTCTCCAAAAATGTCGATCAAAGCAGAAAACCCTAAGATCTTCTTCAACAGAAGAGATGTGTATGGATTACACAGTCTCCTGCTCTGATACCAATTGACGAGTTAAAAACTCTTAGATTGATTAGATCTTCAACAGGTTAATCAATGAAAACAAACAATCACGATAAACATTAGATAGAATCAAAGTATTGCTTAATGATTCAAGAATAGTCACGCCTCACCAGAGCTCGATGAAGAACTTGCACTGTAGAGGCGAGCTAGGGTTTTTAGTACAATTATGAGAATAATAATGAAAACGATAATGACAAAGGATGCATGCATGCACCATAAATACTAAACCCTAATAAAAACAAATAAGGTTGGACAGGCCCAAACTGGTAACAAAACTGGGCCAAGGAGCGAACCCAAGACGCAACACTTCGGTTCCCAACACATTGCTTTAGGCAGAGTCTTCCTGATTAGATAGTTCAACTTCTTCAAGCATAACAGGCTGATCTTCAATGATAGGTTGCGAATTTAGTAATTGATCAACATTGGGAACAATGGGATGAACATCCTTTCATAAGAGCTCAGGAACAGGGTGTGAAGGACTGTAAGTAAGTTCATTCAGAATTGACGAGGGATGATCAAATTGATCATGAATGATTGAGTCCCTGCCAAAAGTGACATGAACTTTTTCTTCAACAATTTCCGTTGAAAGATTAAATACTCTGAAAGCCTTGGATAAGCTAGAGTATCTTTGATTCAAGATTTAGCAAACACATCCAAACACATGAAAATAAGAGATGCCTGGTTTTCTTCCTTCCAGAAGTTCATAAGCAGTTTTCCCAAGACGCTTAACAATAATACACCGGTTATGGCTATAACACATTATATTGACAAATTCAGCCCAAAATGACAAAGAAATACCAACTTGAATGACCATAGTTTTTCAAGCTTCAATGAGAGTTCTGTCTCTTCTTTTTTCAATACCATTTTGCTAAGGAGCTCTAACTGCATAAAAATTATGAGAAATTCTTGAGATTGAGCAAAAGTCCTCCAGAGAAGAGTTTTTGAATTCGGTTCCATGATCACTATGTAATTGCCTTACTTTGTGATCATAGATAACTTCCCATTGTTTAATGAGAGCAATAATTTCATCAGTGACATGAGTTTTCTTCCTTAAGAAGACTACCTATGTAAATCTTGAAAATTCATCCACAATGACGAGAGTGTATTTCTTTCCAGCTGTTGACCTAACTAGAACAGGTCCAAACAGATCCATGAAGAGATTTGATAATAGAGGAGCATGAATTTGGTTTGAAGGAAGACTTGGTTTTCTTCCTTTTTTTTTCACATATTGAGCATAGCTTATCCTTGACAAAATGCATTCTAGGAATTCCTCTTACAAGCTGATTCCCTACAATCTTCGAAATGTTCTTGAAGTTCAGATGTGACGACCTCTTGTACCACAACCAATTTAGTGTTAGATTAGGTGTCTAAGCTCGTAACTATTTCTAGAATGTACTTGACCTGATTAGCATGGTCCATATGGGTTGCATGGCATTGTAACACTTGGATAGACTAAATGAGAGAAAGGACACTTAAGGGTTATTAATATATTGTAAGTTTTAATATATTAATAATATTCTTTAATTAGTATTGATCAAAGAATTAATTTGGAATTAATTAAGTGATTAAAAAGAGACTATTTAAATATATGGGGTTGATTGTGTAAATCATCTATTCTTGTGTAGTGGGCTAATGATCCATAGTTTGTATGGATAGGGCTAAAACTCATAAGGTGCTCCATGGATAGTCCATGGAGGTTACAAACCCATGGATCATGGAATATGGAAAGCCATGATAATTAGGGTTTACATGGTGTAATCCTACTTGTGCCACAACTATATAAAGATCCCTATGCAAGAAAAATCGGCAATACTTGTAAAAGAAAAAGAAGGCTAGCCGATTTTGAGGTGTTAGTGAACTTCTCTCAAGGTTATTCCAGGTGTTGTGGTGTTGTGTGAGACATTTGAGGCATCACACTTGAGGTGCTAATCTCACAAAGTTCTCAAGGAATCCAAACAACAAAATGTATATTCTTCTCCTAGCATTTATATTTAAAAGTTCTTCATGCTATGCTAGATAGGATAAGAACCTTGGAAAATCAAATTTGCATGTATCTTAGTCAAACATAGATCCATGGTTTCTAGGGTTGCATGTTTTCATACCCCAAAACTTGAACGACGAAAACGATCAGGGGTGGAGGACGTCATGTACAAGATCACAACAATGCATAATAGTAAACAAGAAACAACATCATCCATTGCATTAATAAGATAATTTTAATACAAGTATGTTCTGTATATTTTATAAGAAACCAAGAATGAATAATCAAAATAATAACGAGTCTTGAAAGCTCCGTCTTCTCAAAATCTGGTCATCGGTACCTGTCTACTGGTGATCTGAGAATAAAAGTTATTTTGAAAGAGTAGATCAACATTAAAGCTGGTGAGTTCATAAGTATTTTAGTGTCTTTGTTTATATGAAAGTGTTTGTAAATGTTTGTAAGTGTTTATAGTAATTGTTTATATCTCCTTGAAAATCCTATATTTTCTACTAAAAAGTAGCCTTCTACCAAGGCCTAAATGTTCTATGTGTTGTGTTGTTTGTAAAAGTGTGTATCCTTCCCAAGTATGGCTATCATTACCAAAATATAGTTTACATTACTGTTTCTGTGAGAAGATCACACTGTGGATGCAACCAATGTACTAACTACCTTAAATCCGTTTGTTAATTAAGGTAAAATGTGATATGATGGTAATCGTACTTGATTGACTAGTAAAACACGATGCTCGATGATGTCAAAATGGTATGAAATTCGTCACCCGTAGACCTGCAGGTCCCACTGTAGCTAGCAGCAAGGTGTAGGATGGTCAGTCCCGTATAGATCTATACACAAACTCAGGCTCTCCCTCTAGGAGACTCTGGTTACAAACCGTAACACAGCAGTAGATTGCCATGCCATGAAGTACTGGCTCACATTAATGTTATAGTATTCTTGTGTTTGTATAGTATGCTCTAGTGTAGTGAATGTCCTTTCTGTCTAGTATATAGTATGTTCTATTTGTTTCTCTATATAGTGAGTATTGTCTCTCGTTATAGTACGTTCTCTAGTGTATAGTGTATAGTATGTGTTCTTTCTCGTTATATCATGTTTCAACTAACTCATGTATGAACTGAATCTTGTATGTTTCATTGTTCTAGAAATAGTATTATTGACTTCCTAAACTATACCTATTATAGTTTACTAGTAATGTTGTTTGTATGAAAGAATATGCTTCTATACCTTTGCTACCAAAAGGTATTGGACTGAATGAAGAACTTTAATATCTATATACATACACATAATATATAACTAAGATTCAAACGAGCTTTGGACAAACAACCGATACCCTAAGTCCACAACCAAACAAGGAACAATAAATAAGGCGAGTTATCAGTCCTAAGTCTTTTCAATCCTACTTATATATACCTGTATCTATATAGACATGATTTGATAAAGTATAAGTTTGAGAGAGTTTAAATAAAGGATTTAATATGTAAAAGAGTTTGTAAAACGATTTGAAGCAGTTTTCTTGATATTACAGTCTAGAAATATAAGAAATCCATTTGCTTGATAGTTATTAATCATATGTGATTGATATAATAACTATAATGTTTCTACTTGTATCCCCCCCCCCATTAAAGCATTTAAAATCATTAAAAGATAAGTTAAGGGATATGAACTCACCTGCAGTGAGTGACACGAATGAAAGATCGGTTTGTAGGATACTAAGTGTCAAGTGAAGACTTTGAGCACAACGAATCCTAATAAGCATATAATGACACATATATGTATATAATTAGTGTTTATAAAACTAATCATGTCAGGAAAGCACTCTAGGACTTAGGAAACACTTATATTGAAGTGTTAGAAGTACAAAGGGTTGCATATAATGGGTGTATGGGCACACAAGTGTGTGCACGACCACTAGGTGTATGGCCACTTGGGTGTACTGCCGTACACTCCTTGAAGAAATGGTCAAAAAGTGTGTTTCAAGGTTATATCTTGCATCCTCTAAGTGTTCTTGATCATGTGCAAGCATAGAACATGAGTTTGAGGCTAATAAGCACCAAACAAAGGGGTGTACGACCACATGGGGTGTGTACGGCCGTACACTCCTTGATGATCATGGATTGGACGATTTCTAAAGATCATATATATCTAGTAAGTAACAAGCATAAGAAGTGGTACTTACGATATAGAAGCCTTTTACGGGTGTTTGAGGTCCAAGAACTTAGTAGGTGTTCTTGGTGTTCTTGGTGAAACTGAAGAACACTTGAAGATCTACCAAAATGAAGTGATTTCATGGATGAAATCAATGATCCATAGAAGATAGTGAAAGGAATCAACAATTCAAGGGAAGAAATACTTACACTCTTGAAGATCTAGATGAAGAATCGGATGGTAGTTGAGAGAGAATGAGTTCTTGGCTTAGGAGTGTGAAAATAGTTGAATGAAGGCTAAGTCTCTCATTTATACCTGAGAGTGTATGGCTGCACACCCAAGTGTACGGCCATACACTCTAATGTTGGAGTGTTTGGCCATTTTAGGAAGTGGTGAACTTGTGGAACCCAATTCTAAACCCTAACTTTGAAGGTACTAGGCTTAGAGCACTCTAATTGACTCTAAATAATGCTAGAAGATAGCTAAAACAAGTATGACCTTGATTGATTTGAATAATTATACAAGATGGAAATTTCGGGTTGTCACAGCACCCCCCACCCCGTTAGAGAGAATTTCGTCCCAAAATTAGAGTTTAAATAATTAAGCTATTACCAACAACTAATCGAAAAGATGAGGATATTTCAGTTTCAACTGATCCTCGCGCTCCCAAGTAAATTCAGGTCCTCGCTTGGCACTCCAGCGAACCTTCACTATCGGGATAAGACTTTTCTTTGTTTGCTTGACCTCTCAGTCCATGATCTCTATAGGTTGTTCCACGAAGTTAAGGCTCTCGTTGATCTCGATCTCATCGAGTGGGATTACAAGAGTGTCGTCGGACAGACACTTTTTCAAGTTCGAGATGTGGAAAGTAGAATGTATGTTACAGAGTTCGCGAGGTAGTTTGAGTTTGTAAGCTACAGGGCCGATTCTAGCGAGAATCTCGAAAGGCCCTACGTATCTTGGATTTAGCTTTCCACGCTTTCCGAAGCGTATCAAGCCCTTCCACGGTGAGACCTTCAATAGAACACGTTCGCCCATATGGAATTCCAATGGTTACCTTCTCTTGTCCTTGTAGCTTTTCTGTCGGTCTCTAGAGGCTTTCAACCGTTCATGGATTTAAACGATCTTCTTTGTCGATTTCCGAACATGTGAGAGTGCTGTCAGGAACGCATGCTTTAGCTAACTGTGTGTCATCCACCTCAGCCCAACATGGAGGGGATCTGCACTTTCGGCCATTGTCTACGATCACCCAAATGGTATCGAGATCACCCATTGTCTTCGGCAACTTGGTTATGAAGTCCATAATGATCTGCTCCCACTTCCATTCAGGTATCTCTGATTGTTGAAGTAAACCTGATGGCTTCTAGTATTCGACCTTAACCTTGGTGCAAGTAAGGCATTTACTCATGAAGGTAGCAATCTCTGCTTTCATGTTAGGCCACAAGTATAACTATTTAAGATCTAAATACATCTTATCCGAACCTGGGTGGATGGAATATCGAGCATTGTGTGCTTCTGCCAGGACGAAGTCTTTAAAGCCACCGTGTTCCGATCCATGAGATATAAGGCTCCACCACCCTTGACTTCCAAGTTCTTATCCATCCCTCTCAGGGACTCAACCGCCACATTTTCAGGTTTCAAGGCTTCGAGCTAAGCCTCCTTAATTTGTGTGGAAAAGTGTGAATGGATAGTCATAGTCAGTGATTTGAGTCTACGAACAGAGTATTCTTTCTGACTTATTGCGTTAGCTACTACGTTGGCTTTACTGGGATGATAACAAATTACGCATTCATTGTCATTGAGTAGCTAGACCCACCTTCATTGTCTCATATTGAGCTCTTTCTGGTCGAATATATGTTGTAGGCTCTTGTGGTCTGTAAAGATAGTGTTTTTTGTAACGTACAGGTAGTGTCTCCAGATCTTCAGAGCAAGCACAACTGCTCCTAACTCAAGATCATGTGTGGTGTAGTTGACCTCGTGTTTGTTTAGCTGTCTTGAGGGATAGGCGATGACCTTACCTTGTTTCATGAGAACACAACCGAGTCCTTTGTTTGATGCATCGCAATAAACAACGAAGTCTTCTATTCCTTCTGGGAGGGATAGTATCAATGCGGTGCATAAGGCTCGTTTCGGCGTTTGGAACGCCTTATCTTGTTTCTCTTCCCAGTTAAAGGCCACGCCTTTCTGGGTCAATGTAGTAAGCGGTTTCGCGATCCTAGAGAAGTTCTGAATGAACCTACGATAGTAGCCAGCAAGGCTTGAAATTTATGAATTTTTGTAGGCGTCTTCGGTGCTGACCAGTTCTCAATGGTTTTGATTTTGGAAGGGTCCACATGAATTCCCTCTTCACTAACAACGTGACCTAGGAATTCGACTCTTCGAATCAAAACTCGCCTTTAGAGAACTTCACATAGAGATTCTCTGATCGTAATGTTTCCGAGATCTAACGTAGATGCTTAATATGCTCTTCCTTACTACGAGAGTAGATAAGTATGTCATCAATAAACACAATGACGAACTGATCCAAGTAAGGACGGCATACCCTATTTATTAAGTCCATGAATACTGCGGGCGCATTAGTCAATCTGAATGGCATCACTACGAACTCATAGTGTCCAGAACGAGTTTGGAAGGCTGTGTTGGGAACATCCTCCTCTAGCACTCGTAATTGGTGATACCCAGATCTAAGATCAATCTTTGAAAATCAATTCACCATTTGCAGTTGGTCGAACAAATCGTCTATGCGAGGTAGAGGGTAACGATTCTTAACTGTGAGCTTGTTTAGTTCTCTGTAGTCAATGCACATACGAAACGATCTGTCTTTCTTCTTCACGAACAAGACCGGTGCTCCCCAAGGTGAGAAGCTTGGCCTAATGAAGCCCTTGCTGAGAAGTTCGTTAGGTTGACCAGATAGTTCCTGCATCTTAGTTGGTGCTAGACGATAGGGCGATTTGGCTACTGGGGTAGCCCCTTGAACTAATTCGATTCTGAACTTGACTCAATATTGTGGAGGTAATACTGGTAGTTCTTCTGGAAAGACATCGGGAAATCGCATACCACTGGGATTGGCTCACATCGATAAGATGAGCAAGGAATACGCAACATTCCTTTCGCAATTACTGCTGGGCTTGAATACTCGAGATGATACGAAGGTTCGTGCCGGGTTTGTCGCCATATACTACTAGAATTTCACTAGACGGTAGATTAAGGCGAACAACCTTTTCATAACACATGATGTCGGCACGATGTAGACTCAACCAATCCATGCCGATAATGACATCGAAACTTTTAATTGAGACCGACATGAGGTCAATTGAAAATGAATGGCTTTCTAGAGTTAGAGTACATCTTATGTATATACTTCTAGTGCTCTCAGTCTTTCTGTTAGCCATTTCTATAGTGAACAGTTCTTTAAGTGCTCGTGATTTTTGCTTAAGTAAGTGAGCAAATTTTTGGTTCATGAAACTCCTCTCCGTTCCACTATCAAACAGAATGCATGCATAAGAGTTATTGAGGAGATACATACCAGTGACCACTGTTGGGCCGGCAACTGCTTCCTCATGGCCTATAGCCAAAACTCTTCCTACTCCACCGACATTCCATGCCATAGGGAAGTTGTTTTTGTAGTGGCCCACCTCGCCACAATCGTAGCAAGCCTGGCCCACACCAACGCCGGGGACATGGTTGATTGGCCTTGCTGGAGCTTTGCAGAAACGGGCAGTGTACCCCTTCCTGTTGCAGTTAGAGCACTGCATTTCCCGGCAGGGTCCGTTGTGGTGAAAGCTGCATTTGTTGCACTTCGGCAAGTTTCTAGCATACTGCTTTACCGATGCGGTAGCGGAAGGTGCAATAGCAGCATCAACTGCTACGACCTGCTGGTTTTTGGCAGCTTTCTGTGCAACGTTCTTCTTCTTGTGATCCCATAAATTCTGCTTGTTATTAGCCACTTTGGAGGGTTCTGAGATGGCTAGGGTTGTTGTTGTTGACGGGGTACGGACCCCATGGTCAATGAGCTGTTGTGCCAATCGCTTGGCACTATCGAAGGTAGCGGGGTTTGAAGCTAGTACATTCCCTTGGAATGGAGGCACCAGCCCCCATATGTACCTCTCAATATTCTTTCCCTCAGGAGGGACCATTCCTGGACATAGTGCCACCAGATCGCTGAATCTGGCAGTGTAGGAGACTATGTCGGAGCCCTTAATGGTTAGGCTCCAGAGCTCCTGCTCCAACTTTTGAACTTCGCCCCTTGGGCAATACTCTTCGATCATGATCTCCTTTAGAGCTTCCCAGTCGATAGCATTTGTCACTATAAGAGATAGTGACTTGACATGGCTATTCCACCATGTCAGGGCTTGGTCCGCAAAGGTGCAGACGGCAAATTTTACCTTGCTCCCTTCCGGACAGGAGTAGATCTCAAAGATTGACTCTGTTTTATCGAACTATCGCGAGAGGGCAATGATTCCGCCAGTTCCATTAAAGGACTTGAGATTGTAGTTGTTGAAGTCTTTATACGAGCACTCCCTAGCACGTACTGGAGCATCACCTTGAGTAGACTGAGCAGCTGCACCACCACCACTAGTGTCGCTATTGTTGAATTGTGCTAAGGCTGCCGCAATAGCCGTAGATGCTACAGCTTGGAGGGCTGTCAAATTGTATTGTGGAGGAGGTGGTGGTTGAGTTGGAGTTATCAGAGTAGTGCACCTTGCTGATCGACAAGGAGGCATCTTGTAGCTATAAGATCACAAAGATGAAGATATTGGTAAGAATTTAATAGAGAGAATGATGAGAGTGACTCGTGGACTAACTCTCCATAGTACAACAACACAAATGAAAGTATGATTGAATGTAGATCTAGTACTAGAAAGATGAAAGCACTTGGATATTAATTTCCATGAGGTTAGATATCTGTCAATAATATTGGTATTACAGATGTAGCAAGTTCGGGAAAAATGACCTAGGAGTAGCTCCTACATTACACCAGGATAGGAAAATTTTGATAGAACTAAGACCTAACAAGACTTAACATGTTCAAAGACTTATCACATATAGGAAACTAAAACTAGAATTTTTACATAGACTCAAGTTATATCCAAAAGAGAAAGTTGAGTAGGCTCTATCTGCGACGAGAATCACTAGAATGAGTCCTTGATTTTGACAGACGGTGCTCCATGTCCCTCATGCGACTTTCAAATGTGGGTTGACGAGCTCGAAGTTCCCTGACTTCAGCTTGGGTTACAGTAAGATCTCTCTACAAGGCTGCATTCTGGTTCTGAGTTCTTTCATGAGCAGACTCCAGATGGCGAATGCGAATGGTATTGCTCCCGCATCGGCATCAACTTCCATGATTCAGTTGATGGCCGCCCTACCCTGATCATCATTACGAGCAATCATGCGAACCAGAATAGGCAGGACTCTGTCCGCTGAGCCTCCCTTGCTTAAGTTATAGAAGCTTTGATCTTCGTTGTAAGGTAAGAGTTAACCATGTTTGTGACTCCACCTGTTCAAGTTTGTTGCCTACAGAGGTGTGGGGCCTTGAAATGCTGGATGAGGGTTAGGGTTTGGGATTTGAGCCACTACGGGTAGGTTCTTGACTTCGGGTTAGGAGTCAGAATCCTCCGAAAAGTTCTCTGCAAAGTCGTCATCCAGAGGGATTGGATCATTCTCTTCTGGCTCTACATCGAGCCATCCTCCGTTACCTTGGTTGGGAAAGTACGGGTCGCCGTAGGGATGGAATCCAACCATGAACTTTACGCGAGAAAAGGGATGAAGAAGATAGTTAATAGACGTACTAATTAAGATAATTATAGGATGATCTTTATAAGTTACTTCAATACTTGCATAGTGCATACCAGTTACATGTAATCAAAATAGGATAGACCTTCGAATAAGTGACCCTAACACCAAATCCATAACCAAACAAGGAACAGGAAATAACGCAAAGAGCACATATTCTAAGTCTATGACACCTTAGTCACATATAACCTTAGAGTATCCACCAAGCAACTATTGACCTACTAATAAAGACCTTTAGTTCTCACATAAGTGATTATAGTAACACAAAATAGTCCTATAGTATTTTAAGTTTACGTTCTGTTCTATTGTTTTCATTATAGTAGTGTTGGTAAGTTTTTAGACTTGCTGCAACACCACAACCATTCCTAGGCACATGTTAAATACTTCTCGGAAAGATATAGTTGATCAGGCTTTATCACTCCCAGATCTGTTTATATGTCCGCAAGCGTACTTGTGTTGTCCAAAAACCACAATAATTTTGTTCTGTCCTAGTGACAATGATTTTAGTATGAATGCAGGTGTGTATACTTTGGTTAAATATTTTATTATTTAAAAGTATAAATTATTGGTCAGAGTATTTTAATCCCGTTGTGTTTATAGTTTGTATATATTTTATGGGTTGATATACTCGATTCACTATAGACGGAGCTCTGATACCAATCTGTCACACCCCAAAACCTGAATGACGGAAACGATCGGGGGCGGAGGACGTCATGTACGGTATCACAACAATGCATAATATTAAACAAGCAACAACATCATCCATTGCATTAATAAGATAATTTTAATACAAATATGTTCTATATAGTTTATAAGACACCAAAAATGAATAATCAAAATAGAGACGAGTCTTGAAAGCTCTGTCTTCTCAAAACCTGGTCATCGTTACCTCTCTACTGGTGACCTGAGAATACAAGTTATTTTGAAAGAGTATATCAACATTAAAGCTAGTGAGTTCATAAGTATTTTAGTGTCTTTGTTTGTATGAAAGTGTTTGTAAATGTTTGTAAGTTTTTATAGTAATTGTTTGTATCTCCTAGAAAATCCTATATTTTCTACTAAAAAGTAGCCTTCTACCATGGCCCAAATGTGATGTGTGTTGTGTTGTTTGTAAAAGTGTGTATCCTTCCCAAGTATGATTATCATTACCCAAATATAATTTACATTACCATTTATGTGAGAAGATCACAATGTGAATGCAATGGGAAAATAACATCAAAACCGGTTTGTTAATTAAGGTAAAATGTGATATGATTGTAACCATACTTGATCGAGTAGTAAAACACGACGCTCGATGATGTCGAAATGGTATGACATTTGTCACCCGTAGACCTACAGGTCCCACTATAGCTAGCAGCAAGGTGTAGGACGGTCAGTCCCATATAAATCTATACACAAACTCACACTCTCCCTCCAAGAGACTCTGGTTACAAAACGTAACACAGCAGTAGATTGCCATGTCATGAAGTAGTGGCTCACATTAATGTTATAGTTTTCTTGTGTTTGTATAGTATGCTCTAGTGTAGTGAATGTCCTTTCTGTCTAGTATATAGTATGTTCTATTTGTTTCTCTTTATAGTGAGTATTGTCTCTCGTTATAGTATGTTCTCTAGTGTATAGTGTATAGTATGTGTTGTTTCTCGTTATAGTATGTTTCAACTGACTCATGTATGAACTGACTCTTGTATGTTTCATTGTTCTAGAAATAGTATTATTGACTTCCTAAACTATAACTATTATAATTTACTAGTAATGTTGTTATTATGAATGAATATGCTTGTATATGTTTGCTTCCCAAAGGTATTAGAATAAATGAAGAACTCAAATATCTATATACATACACATAATATATAACTAAGATTCAAACAACCTTCGAACAAACAACCGATACCCTAAGTCCATAATCAAACAAGGAACAAGAAATAAGGCGAGTTATCAGTCCTAAGCCTTTTCAATCCTACTTATATAACGGTATCTATATAGACATGATTTGATAAAGTATAAGTTTGAGAGAGTTTAAATAAAGGATTTCATATGTAAAAGAGTTTGTAAAACGATTTGAAGCAGTTTGCCTGATATTACAGTTTTGAAATATAAGAAAGCCATTTGCTTGATAGTTATTCATCACATGTTATTGATATAATAACTATAATGTTTCTACGTGTATTCCCCCCATAAAAGCATTTAAAATCAATAAAGGTATGAACTCACCTACAGTGAGTGATACGAATGAAAGATCGGTTTGTAGGATGCTAAGTGTCAAGTGAAGACTTTGAGCACAACAGATCCTGATAAGCCTATATATATATATATATATATATATATATATATATATATATATATATATATATATATATATATAATTAGTGTTTATACAACTAATCATGTAAGGAAAACACTCTAGGACTTAGGAAACACTTAGATTGAAGTGTTAGAAGTACAAAGGGTTGCACATAATGGGTGTACGACCACACAAGTATGTGTACTGCCACTAGGTGTACGGCTACTTAGGTGTACGACCTGGTGTGTACGGCCATGGAGTGTACGACCGTACACTCCTTGAAGGAATGGTCAAAAAGTGTGTTTCTATGCTATATCTTGCATCCTTTAAGTGTTCTTGATCATGTGCTAGAATAGAACATGAGTTTGAGGCCAATAAGCACCAAACAAAGGGGTGTACGACCACATGGGGTCTGTACGGCCGTACACTCGTTGATGATCATGGTTTCGATGATTTCTAAGGAGCATATCTAGTAAGTAACAAGTATAAGAAGTGGTACTTATGATATAGATGCCTTTTAGGGGTGTTTGATGTTCAAGAACTTAGTAGGTGTTCTTGGTGAAACTGAAGAACACTTAGAGATCTACCAAAATGAAGTGACTTCATGGATGAAGTCAATGATCCATAGAAGATAGTGAAAGGAACCAACAATTCAAGGGAGAAATTTCTTCCAATCTTGAAGATCTAGATGAAAAATCGGATGGTAGTTGAGAGAGAATGAGTTCTTGGCTTAGGAGTGTGAAAAGAGTTGAATGAAGGCTAAGTCTTTCATTTATACAGGAGAGTGTACGGACAGAAGGGGGGTGTACGGCTGCACATCCAAGTGTACGGCTATACACTCCTCATGTTGGAGTGTTTGCTCATTTTGGGAAGTAGTGAACTTGTGGAACCCAATTCTAAACCCTAACTTTGAAGGTACTAGGCTCATAACACTCTAATCGACTTTAAATAATGCTAGAAGATAGCAAAAACGAATATGACCTTGATTGATTTGAATAACTGTACAAGATGGAAATTTCGGGTTGTCACACATGTACACCTTAGGAGTGTTAGAATGCTGAAAACCCTTCAGTGGTATTAGATCCTAGGCTTTTTATTTGATACTTGATGCAAACTTGTTGAAAAAACTCAGTTTTCTGCATTCTGCAGCATGAACTCACTGAGTCCATGAGTTAATTCATCCTACTCGTCGAGTAGGTTCGTGCACTCGACGAGTAGGAGCCCTAGAATGCAGATTTTTGAGTTTTGCTACTGGAAATGGACTACGAACATTACTCTAAACTGTTTTGGTCTTGTAAAACTTGTTTTAGATGGTGTAATGGTTATGCTAATCCATTTTCAATAGCTATTATCAAAATTTCAAGTTTTATATCGTTTATTTATGATTCTTGAAATTGTTGATATGCATGTTCATGAACTTATGAGTTTAGAAGATCATATGAATTATTTGTAACTTGCTTGTTAGTTTAATTCTTGATCACTATGTGTTTTAACGAAATCCATAATTTGTCCTCAAGTTATGGATTATAAAAAGTCACTCTTTTAAAGTCCATTATGAGACACATAGGTTACATAAAATGAAAAGTCTCTCATTTTAATAAACCATTAACTCATCAGTTATGAAAGATGAAAAGTTTTGAAAGTTACAAAACTTGCCCTCGTGTTTTGGAGCATGTACAGTCAATTAAAAAACTTTAGTTCCAACCCCTAGAATTTTAAAAGTTAAAATTCTACCCTTATAATTTATAATATTATAAGTTTAATAATAATTATATATGTATAAGAACAAAGTCGTTTTACCGTTAGTAGGCCTCATTCACGAAGCCGATCTATAAGGGGGTATAAGGTTGCTGCATATAAAATGGCAGCTTAATGGGTGTCCACTCTCACCCACCGCTTCCTTGACCGGTGGAGGGTCGTTAGCTGAACAGGTAAGACAAGGACTTTAAATCCCCATTAAAAGTATGATGAATATAAAATAACTAATTTTTTTATAAATTCCCAATCTTAGTTACTTTAGGAAAATGTGAATAAGGTTTTAACCCATGAAAATACACTGTGCACTTTGATTAAGTCGTTAGTGGAGCATGTGTGGTTAACCGGCACACTAACCTGGACTTAACAAGGTAGGCAAAGGGTGGCTTAAGATTTATCATAGGTCGGTGGAGCGTGTATGGTTAACCGGCACATTGATTGAGTGATGAACATTATGGGTACCAAGTAATTTGCATGGTTACTTCACACCTTGTTTTGTGATCCTCGGCTTCCCAGTCATAAAACATGAAGGGCACACTCGAGATTGAAACATGGTATTGAAAAGTTCAATGAATCTCAAAGAATCTAGTAGTTTCAAAACAAATTAAAACCTAATAATTTATTTCGTTTTTCATGGTGGAAATTGGTGAATTGTCATTCACCCACCTTCAAATATTTTATAGCTTGGATTATGGCACCCCTCTTCTAAGTTATAAAATATTGTGTTGGGTCCTAGCCTTAATATTACATTTGGGTGTCTTATTAAGGACTATCTCTATATCTAATCTAAACTTGTCTTTCTTCTTTTCAGATGTCTTCCAACAATTCTATTTCTGGATCAAACCCTACCGACCCCTTCTCTCTCATGAACCTTGTGGAAGAGTCATCTTTGATGGATCCAACTTTATGGATTGGATCAAGAACATCAGGATGGTCACTCGGTATGAGGACAAGGAATATGTCCTCGACAAGGAGCTTAAGGAACTTGAGTCGCCTGCCACTCCTGAGGAGATCGCTGAATATCAGGCACATGAGAGATATGCTACCAAAGTGGCATGTATCATGTTGGCCACAATGACAGTTGAGCTCCAAAAGTCCTATGAGTACTACTACCCTTTTGAGATGCACCAGGATTTGATGGACCGCTACCATCAGAGTGCTCAGCAAGAGCATTTTAAAATAATCTCATCCATGATAAGAACTCGGATGAAGGATGGTGAATCCATCATGGGCCACATGCAGAAAATGCAAAGGTATGTGGACCGTATGCTGAAACTGAAGGTGAACTTCCCCGAGGAGTTGGAAATGGACGTCATTTTGCAGTCTTTACCTTCATGTTATGATCAATTCCGTACTACATACCACATGAACAAGGAGAAAGTTACACTTAGCAAACTTCAAGGACTCTTGAAGACCGCCGAAAGTGTTCTTGAGAGTTGTAACATCCCAAAATTCAAGTCCAAAAATTTCATTTTTAATTAATTAACTCATAAAACATTCACTAGAAAATATTGTGTAAACACGTCATCTCATAAAATCAAGTGTCATGTTCGAAACCCACAACATAAACAAATATCATATTAGAGTACAATCCCAGAAAACACCGTGCGGAAAATCAGATGTGTGTGTGATGCCATGCTATGCCGTCGACTCCTTCCCCTTAGACGAAGAGGTACCTGAAACAAAAAAAATGAAACCGTAAGTACAAAGCTTAGTGAGTTCCCCCAACATACCACAAACCATACAATACAATCGGTATCTTTCAACCGGTAATCATCATCGGTATCTTTCAACCGGTAATCGTCATCGGTATCTTTCAACCGGTAATCATCATCGGTATCTTGCAACTGGTAATCATCATCGGTAGCTTTCAACCGGTAACTGGAGACTATTTTACCCCTTACCACTAGCATATAATAACAAGATATAAGCATATAGTTAGGCATATTCGGGTACTGACCTACCCCTAGGTCCTAAGGACCACTATCAGGGAAACTATCCCTATCATGCACGTAACATATCATACAGATATAACTCATAATCAAACATATACCAGACCAAGATAATTATCACAAAGGCAATCATATTCTAATACTCCTCTTTGGTGGGCCGATATTGTGGCCTTAGACCCATCCCTACTAGAAGGTAACTCACCTCAAAAGGCTGGCTGCTAAAAAGCTGATCCGCAAATGTCTGACAACTGCTCCGGTGATCCCCCGGCTATATTTCCATAAAACACTTAATCAGACATTGATACTATTCCCAGGGTAAAATGACTAATTCACCCCTGACTGATTCCAAACCAAAGTCAAGTCAAAGTCAAAGTCAACATCCAGTTGACCCGACTCTACTCGTCGAGTCCATATCTAGTCGATTGTCTTTACTCCCGTCTCTACTCGTCGAGTTAGGCATTGACTCGTCGAGTTCACTTCCTAACTGATACTCAATGGTCCTTCATCTAACTCGCCGAGTTGTATGAAAAACTCGTCGACTTAATCTTCGTCCGATGAGCACGTTCTGTCCTCGACTCACCGAGTTAATGAACAACTCGTCGAGTTCTATGAAGATTGCCTTGGACTCGCCGAGTCTGTTCATGTACTCGCTGAGTTGCATGAATTTCAAGAACAATTTGCTTAGTCCAGAACATTGAGTCACTCCCCGGGACTCCCTAAAACCTTTCCACACTCAACTGGTCCTTCTGACCCTCACACATATGGGACAGAACCCTTGGACTCGCTGAGTCCAGGAATGGACTCATCGAGTCGGTCACATCCTCTCCTTAAAACTTCAATTTTTGATGTACAACACTTGTAAAAAAGATAGATCTAAGCCCGTAAACTCGATCTAGCACGTAAAGTTACAAGCTTTACGTGCATGCATGGGACTTTTGAGCTTAAAAGGCTCTAAAGTGGTTCTTTTGTTGCATGGGGCCTTCCTTGGGTGCAAAAGCAACCCAAATATGTCTTGTGACTCCACTATTGACAAGATCCAAAAGCTCAAACCCCAACCATGTTTGCAAACATCGTTGGCCACCAAAAATGGCTTATAAAAGCCCTAAATCACCTCAAAGAGGGATCTAACAAATGAATGAGCAAGGTTCAGACTTTATACCTTCTGTAGACTGCAAATGATGAACCAAACTCGAATCCTTCAGTCTCCTCTTGATCCTTCTATTCTCTTCCTTCTTCCTTGAGGTCAAAACTTACAAGAATAACTCAAAAGCCTTAGATTTTCTTAAGAACGACTAGGGTTTGCTATGACAAGTGTTTGGGAGCATAAAGGGGGAATGGAGGCTGCATAAGGTCGTTCAAATAGGGTGCAAACCCCTGGATTAGGGTTTTTGTCCAGACAATGGCTACTCGCCGAGTCCGGGACCTGACTCGCCGAGTCCACAACTTACACTCCGCGTCTCATCCCGCTTCTACTCGGCGAGTCAGTCCTTCAACTCGCCGAGTCCAAGGCCAAAAATGCAAAATAATTGAAGATTTAATAACAGAATACGTACCAAGAACCAGGTGCTACAAATCTCCCCCACTTATTTTAGACTTCGTCCTCGAAGTCTGCTGCTCGATCCTGGAACAGCTCTAGGTAATGCTCCATCATCTCATCCATTAGCTCCCATATCCATTTTGAGCCCTTCCGGTGCTGCCATTGCAACTTTACCAGCTCCACCCTCTTTTTCCTCAGATCCTTCGACATCCGGTTGAGGATCGCTACAGGCCGCTCGATGTAATTCAGGCTGTCATCAACCTGAATGTCCTCCAAGGGTACCACTGCTGATTCGTCCACCAGGCACTTCTGCAGCTGGGAGACGTGGAAAGTGTTGTGGATCTGACTGAGTTAGGCTGGCAGATCCAGCTGGTATGCCACCTTGCTCACCCGGGCTACAACCCTAAATGATCTAATATACCTGGGACCCAACTTGCCCTATTTCCTGAATCGGATGACGCCCTTCCAAGGCGACACCTTCATAAGAACCATATCCCCGACCTGGAACTCTCGTCTGATCGACGTCTATCAGCATAACTTTTCTGCCGACTCTGAGCAGTCTGAAGTCTGCTCCGGACCTGCTAAATCTTCTCTATCGTCTTGAGCACTACTTCGGTGCTCCCCATGACACTCTGGCCAACCTCGCCCCAACATATCGGGGTCCTGCACCTCCTCCCATAAAACATCTCGAAGGGAGGACGGTCGATACTCGCATGATAGCTATTATTATACGAGATCTCGGCCAACAGAAGGTAGGTATCCCAGCTACCTCCAAAGTCTAAAACACATGCCCGCAGCATGTCCTCCAGAGTCTGGATGGTCCGCTCGCTCTGGCCATCCGTCTGCGGGTGAAAGGCGGTGCTGAAATGCAGACTAGTACCCAACTCGTCGTGAAATTTCTTCCAAAACCTGGAAGTACACCGCACATCGCTATCCAAAATCACCAAGACTGGCACTCCGTGTCGTGCCACCACCTCCCTGATATAGATTTCGGCTAATTTCTCTGCCGAAATGCTCTCCTGAATCGGGATAAAGTGGGCGCTCTTGGTCAACCGATCGACGATGACCCAGACAGAATCTACTCCTCGCGCGGTCCTGGGAAGCTTGGTGATAAAATCCATCGTGATGTCTTCCCATTTCCGCAGCAGAATATCCAACAGCTGCATCTAGCTGTGTGGTCTCTGGTGCTCGCCCTTGACCTTCCTGCAGGTCAAACACCACTCCGCGTACCATGCCACGTCCCACTTCATGCAGGGCCACCAATAGTCCAGACGAAGGTCCCTATACATCTTCGTCGCCCCGGGATGAATGGAGAACCAGGATTTGTACGCCTCCTCCATCAGGTCCTGGCGCACGCCTCCATAATAAGGGACCCACTACGGCGAAGAGTCAACAACCCTCGGCTATCATAGTCGAAGGAAGAAAACCTGCCCCACAATCTGCTCAATCTTCCGATGTTCCTCCTTCATAGCCTCCTGCTGAGCCTCCCGGATCCGCTCCAGAAGCGGAATCACCACTGTCATCCTCAGACAGATATCCCTGATCGGCGCTGCCTTGCGGCTAAGTGCATCAACCACAACATTGGCCTTCCTCAGATGGTAGAGGATCTCACAATCATAGTCCTTTACCAAATCAAGCCATCGACGCAACCTCATATTCAGATTTGGCTGGTCCATGAGATACCTCAAACTCTTGTGGTCTGTGTAAATCGTAAAGCGAACCCCATAGAGGTAATGTCGCCAAATCATGAGGGCGAATACTACAGCCCCCAACTCCAAATCATGTGTCGGGTAGTTCGCCTCATGAGGCTTCAGCTACCTCGATGCGTAGGCGATGACATGCCCTCTCTGCATCAATACTGCGCCCAAACCTGCGATGCATGCATCGCAGTACACAACAATACCCTCCATGCCCTCTGGCAGGGCTAAGATTGGCGCCTCGCATAATCTCTGTCTCAGTGCCTCGAACGCGACCTGCTGCTCAGGCCCCAGTGATACACCACCAACTTCTTAGTCAGTCAGGTGAGCGGAGCTGCTATCTTGGAGAAGTCCTGAATGAATCTCCAATAGTAGCCTGCTAATCCCAGAAAGCTCTGAATCTCAGATGGAGACCTCGGAACCTCCCAACTCATCACGGCCTCCACTTTGGCCGGATCTACCAAAATCCCGTTTTGGTTGACAAGGTGCTCAAGAAACTGCACCTCGCACAACCAAAATTCACACTTGGAGAACTTAGCATACAAGTTCTCCCTCCTCAAAGTCTCCAGAACCTCCCGCAGATGCTCCTCATGTTGCTCTCTCGTCTTGGAGTAAACCAAGATATCATCAATAAATACTATCACAGACCTGTCTAACATCGGTCTACACACGCAGTTCATGAGGTCCATGAACGCGGCAGGAGCATTGGTGAGCCCGAATGGCATCACCACAAACTCATAGTGGCCATAACGCGTCCGAAACGCAGTCTTCTGCACATCCTCCTCTCTGACTCTCATCTAATGATACCCTGAATGCAAATCAATCTTGGAAAACCAAGATGCTCCTTGTAGCTGGTCAAAGAGGTCATCAATCCTCGGGAGTGGGTAGCGGTTCTTCACCGTGACCTTATTCGGCTCCTGATAATCTATACACATCCGATGCAACCCGTCCTTCTTCTTCACAAATAGAATCGGGGCTCCCCAGGGTGAACTGCTCGGTCTAATGAAACCCTTGTCTAACAGCTCCTGCAGCTGTGTAGACAACTCCTGCATCTTGGGAGGAGCCAACCGATACAGTGCCTTGGCTATCGGAGCCGCACCAGGGACAAGGTCGATCCTGAACTCCACCTGTCGCTCCGGAGGTATCCCAAGCAACTCCTCGAGGAATACATCCGCAAAATCTTGTACTACAGGCACATCACCCACCGTCGTCCTACCCGTTTCCTGGGTATCCATAACATACGCAACATAACCTGCACAACCCTGCTGCAGGTAACGTCTAGCTTTTGCTGCCGAACATAAAGTTGGTCGTTGCTGGAGCCTCTCGCCCTGAATCACCAGCTCTCCCCCACTTGAGGTCCTGATTCGCACCAACTGTTGCGCGCAGTCAATCACTACCCCATTGGGGCTTAGCCAATCCACACCAATAATAACCTTGTTCCCTCGCAAAGGTATGGGAACCAGATCCACCGGGTAGCGCTCCTCGAATAATCTCAGCACACAATTTCGGAATACCGTCGATGCTTGCACCGATCGGTCGTCTGCAATCTCTACCTCTAGAGGGCAATCCATCATGCCCGAAGACTCAGAAAATATCTTGCTGAGCGCAAGAGAAACGAACGATTGGGTAGCGCCCGAATCAAACAACACCTGAACTGGGATGCCGTTCACATGGAACGATCCTAAACAGAGCACATATCAATAACATAAACATCATAAAGATAAATCAGAGGGAAAGAATCATACCCGTCACCACATCAGGCGCAGCGTGTGCCTCCTCAGCTGTCAGCTAAAATACTCGGTTCCGCACCACTGGAGCATGTTCCTTGACCTTCCGGCCATCTGTAACCCGCGTCGTCGCTGAGACCGGCGCTACTGCTAGCGCTGCTGACAATCTCGGGCAATTGGCCCTTTCGTGGCCCCTCTAATTGCAATGGAAGCATATCAGGTCTATCATCTGTACCGCAGGGGCGGGGGCAGAACAATCCCTGCCAAAATGCCCTACCTTGCCACACGTATAGCAGCCCGAACCCGGTCCAGTGCGACAAGCTCCCTCGTGTGACCGACCGCATTTCCCACAGTGGTCCCGTCCTGCCTGGCCTTTCGGCCTACCCTCAGATCCCTTGGCCTTCTTCCCCGAAGCCCCAGCCATCAGCTCCTCCACTGCCTTCCTCTTCTGGACGTGCTCCAGATCAATCTCCCTCTCCCTAGTCGTGGAAATCATGGAACCCAAGGTAGGGCAAGCTGAAAAACTAACATGCTCCCGAATGTCATCTCGTAGCATGTCGTGCTATCGGGTCCTCCTCATATCCTCATCTCCCGCATACTGGGGCACCAACAATGCCCTTTCCTAGAACTTGGCGGTGATCTCCGCCACAGTCTCTGTAGTCTGCCTCATATCCAAGAACTCTCTGGCCAGCCGCTGAATCTCCACAGCTGGCGCAAACTCTGCCTTGAATCTGGTCACAAAGTCTGACCATGTCATAGCCTCAATAGTCGAGGCTCCCAATGAGTCACCAACAGACTCCCACCAATCTTTAGCCCTATCCCGCAAGCATCCTGTTACATATCTCACCTTCGACGCCTCCGGGCAGAAGCTCGTCAGCTGTGCAGACTCAATGTCTGCGATCCATCTCCTAGCGACAATGGGGTCTTTCACCCCATGGAAATATGATGCACCACTCCCTCGAAAGTCCTTAAAGGATAGTGTGCGCGTACCCACCTGGCTAGACGCCATATCACTCCTGAATGTTCGGAGGCGATCCTCCATTAGCTCAACAATCCCTTCCTTGATCGACCCGAAAATGATAGGGGTCGACTCAAGGATGCCTCTCGTGATCTCAGATGCGATGAACTTGCGTAGCCCGTCATCAAACTGCTCGGATCCCGAACCCAAGCCTGATCCCGATCCTGATCCGAAACCTCCTGCTCCATGTCGTGTGGTCACTATGCCGAAAATACACGCATAAATGTCAGGATCATACATATACTCGAGAGATCTAACACATTCTCCAAGGTTCCCGGTTTCATCTAGGGCCTCCTTGATTCGAGTACGGGTCCTCTGCTTTCAGTAGTACGGGCCCATACTACCTTCCACATCTACCTATGCTTTCCTCAAGGATTGCTTCGACTTCACCAAGTCCCTTTTACCGATACCCTTTCCACTAACCTCATCCTAGGCTTCCTTAAGGCATTCTTGGACCTACCCTCTCCGACTTACCCTCCGCCATCAGCTGCACTAGGAGTCCCCACCACCTCCCCCTAATTAGCTAGCAGATACTGCCACATATCCGTTCATTAGTCAGTCAAAGGTGGCAAAAACCCCCATAGCGCAAAGCAAGCATAACCTATAAGGAATCCTCATTAGTCATTCGAAGGTGGCCAATCGAGTAACCAAATCAGGCATAACCTATACAGGCCATCCTACTGCTGACTAAACAACCTTAGCATACAGCTCACACAACGGCAAATAAGGAATCCTCCTAGATCCTTAGCCCTAACTAGCATGCAATTCTGAATCAAAGCCGTATAGCATAAGATAACAAGTATGGGTATCTTGGGGAAAACTTACTTGAGCCCGGCCGGTGGCATGCATCACACACGTTGTCTTTCTTAAAATCCTTCCATTTAGAATTTTTTTCTTTGAAAGCATTTTATTGTATAAATCTTTTAGCCCCTCAGCTTGAGTCCAGACACCCCTGAGGGTGTGTCCGAATCCCTCAGACCAGGGCTCTGATAGCAACTTGTAACATCCCAAAATTCAAGTCCAAAAATTTCATTTTTAATTAATTAACTCATAAAACATTCACTAGAAAATATTGTGTAAACACGTCATCTCATAAAATCAAGTATCATGTTCGAAACCCACAACATAAACAAATATTATATCAGAGTACAATCCCAGAAAACACCGTGCGAAAATTCAGATGTGTGTGTGATGCCATGCAACGCCGCCGGCTCCTTCCCCTTAGACGAAGAGGTACCTGAAACGAAAAAGTGAAACCGTAAGCACAAAGCTTAGTGAGTTCCCCCAGCATACCACATACCATACAATACCATCGGTATCTTTCAACCAGTAATCATCATCGGTATCTTTCAACCGATAATCGTCATCGGTATCTTTCAACCGGTAATCATCATCGGTATCTTGCAACCGGTAATCATCATCGGTATCTTTCAACCGGTAACTGGGGACTATTTCACCATTTACCACTAGCATACAATAACAAGATATAAGCATATAGTTAGGCATATCCGGGTACTGACCTACCCCTTGTTCCTAAGGACCACTATGAGGGAAACTATCCCTATCATGCACGTAACATATCATACAGATATAACTCATAACCAAAACACATACCAAACCAAGATAATTATCACAAAGACAATCATCTTCTAATACTCCTCATTGGTGGGCTGCCATTGTGGCCTTAGACCCATCCCTACTAGAAGGTAACTCACCTCAAAAGGCTGGCTGCTGAAAAGCTGATCCGCAAATGTCTGACAACTGCTCCGGTGATCCCCCAGCTATATTTCCATAAAACACTTAATCAGACATTGATACTATTCCCAGGGTAAAATGACTTTTTTACCCCTGACCGATTCCAAACCAAAGTCAAGTCAAAGTCAAAGTCAACATCCAGTTGACCCGACTCGCCGAGTTGGCTCGCCAACTCGTCGAGTCCATATCCAGTCGATTGTCTTTACTCCCGTATCTACTCGTCGAGTTAGGCATTGACTCGATAAGTTCACTTCCTAACTGATACTCAATGGTCCTTCATCCAACTCGCCGAGTTGTATGAACAACTCGTCGAGTTAATCTTCATATGATGAAGACGTTCTGTCCTCGACTCGCCGAGTTGATGAACAACTCGTCGAGTTCTATGAAGATTGCCTTGGACTCGCCGAGTCCGTTCATGTACTCGCCGAGTAGAATGAATTTCCAGAACAATTTGCTTAGTCTAGAACGTTGAGTCACTCCCTAGGACTCCCTAAAACCTTTCCACACTCAACTGGTCCTTTTAACCCTCACAGATATGGGACAGAACCCTTGGACTCGCCGAGCCCAGGAATGGACTCATCGATTCGGTCACATCCCCTCCTTAAAACTTCGATTTCTGATGTACAACACTTGTCCAAAAGATATATCTAAGCCCCTAAACTCGATCTAGCACGTAAAGTTACAAACTTTATGTGCATGCATGGGACTTTTGAGCTTAAAAGGCTCTAAAATGGTTCTTTTGTTGCATGGGGCCTTCCTTGGGTGCAAAAGCAACCCAAATCTGTCTTGTGACTCCAATATTGACAAGATCTAGAAGCTCAAACCCCAACCATGTTTGCAAACATCGTTGGCCACCAAAAATGGCTTATAAAAGCCCTAAATCACCTCAAAGAGGGATCTAACAAATGAATGAGCAAGGTTCAGACTTTATACCTTCTGTAGACTGCAAATGATGAACCAAACTCGAATCCTTCAGTCTCCTCTTGATCCTTCTATGCTCTTCCTTCTTCCTTGAGGTCAAAACTCACAAGAATCACTCAAAAGCCTTAGATTTTCTCAAGAACGGATAGGGTTTGCTATGAGAAGTGTTTGGGAGCATAAAGGCGGAATGGAGGCTGCATAAGGTCGTTGAAATAGGGTGCAAACCCCTGGATTAGGGTTTTTGTCCAGACAGTGGCTACTCGCCGAGTCCGGGACCTGACTCACCGAATCCACAACTTAAACTCCGCGTCTCATCCTGCTTCTACTCGGCGAGTCAGTCCTTTAACTCGCCGAGTCCAAGGCCAAAAATTCAAAATAATTGAAGATTTAATAACAGAATACGTATCAAGAAGCAGGTGTTACAAGAGTATGTCGGTTGTTAATACTTCTACTCCTACCGCAGCCCCTATCTTGGCAATCGGGCAAGGCAAAGGAAAGAAGAGGAAGAGTCCTTCGAATGGTACCAAGGGTAAGAACCTTGATGGATCCTCTATAAGTGGAATCAAGAAAGGTTTCATCACTCCTTCTGCTATCCCTAAAGAGGCTGAATGCTTCTATTGCCATGAAAAGTCACATTGGAAGCGAAACCGCCCAAAGTACTAGCAACATGTGAAGGATGGGAAAGTAAAACCCAACCATGCAGTTATATACACTATATTGTCTAATAATTCACCCCATTCTAATTCTTGGGTCCTTGATACAGGTTATGGTATTTACATATGTACTAATTTGCAGGGACTAAGAAGAAGTGAGAATGTGGAGCATGGGAAGATAAACTTGATCATGGGGAATAGGAAAGCTTCACCTGTCACCAAGATTGGAGTTTATTCTTTGTTTCTAAGTAGTGGATTAGTGTTAGATTTGAATAAGTGTTGTTACTCTTCTGAAATTGCGAGAAATATTATTTCCTTTCATGGTTTGTACAAACAAGGTTTTATCTTTTCATTTTATAATGAAAGTGGTGGTATCAATGCTTTCTTTAATAATGTTCTTAATTTTAAAGCATTACATTGTGATGGTGTATATGAAACCGTGTCGGTTGTTGATAACCTAGGAAATAATGTATTGTGTATCGATTCTTCCACTAGTTTGGATAAAGCATCATTATGGCATTGTCGTATTGGACATGTAAGCAAGAAACGCATAGGCCAACTCCAAAATGATGGAGTCTTGGAATCATTTGACATAAAATCAGATGATATTTGTGAATCTTGTTTGCTTGGGAAAATGAAAAAGTCACCCTTTACTGGTACTTGTGCTAGGGGTGAGGGTTTGTTGGACCAAATACATATTGATGTGTCTGGATCCTTCAGAACCGCCACAAGAGATGCTAACCGCTTCTATGTGACTTTTACTGATGATTTTAGTAGATATGGATATGTCTACTTAATCAAGCATAAGTCAGAGACCTTTGAAGGAATGTGGGATTAATATGCTTCGACTGGATCGAGTTGGTGAGTATCTTAGTACATAGTTCCTTGACTATCGTAAGGAATGTGGGATTATCTCACAATTGACAACTCCCGGGACACCACAGCTTAATGGTGTGGCTGAGAGGTGCAATCGAACCTTGTTAAATATGGTTCGTTCCATGATGATTTGATCTTTGCTACCTATCTCTTTTTGGGGGTATGCCTTAGAGACTGCCGCCCATATCCTTAATCTAGTTCCTATAAAGAAGGTTGCCAAAGCACCTCATGAGATGTGGGCCGGAAAAGTTCCCAATTTGGACCACATCAAGATTTGGGGTTGTGAGGCTTTCTTGAGGCGCGAGTCTCAAGATAAGCTCGAACCTCGAAGTGAGAGGTGTATTTTCATCGGCTACCCATAGAGACCCTTCGGTTACCTCTTCTACAGACCTAGTGATAATGTGGTCTTTGTATGAAGGAGAGAAGTCATTCACGAGAGAGAATTCATGAGCCAAGGAAACAGTGGGAGGCAGATTGACTTTGAAGAAATTCAAGAGTTAAGTGTTGAAGGAACCTCAAACCCTAGCAATCAACCTGAGGAGGAAACTCCTGTTGATCCGACATAAGAGTATGTACCTCTGAGGCATTCCACGAGAGTTAGGAATGCACCTACGCATTATTATTGTTTCCATATTACTGCAGAAGGTGCTACACTTATCAATGATAGTACAATGGTAAGCCTAAATGGAAAGAGGCTATGGACATCGAGATACAATCCATGTATGACAATCAATTTTGGAACTTGGTTGACAATGTACCAGGTCGTAAGACAGTTGGGTGCAAGTGGATCTTGAAGAAGAAGACCGACATGGATGGTCATGTACCCACTTATAAGATGCGACTGGTTGCAAAGGGATTTTCTCAAACTCCAGGAGTTGATTATGATGAGTCCTTTTCACCAATAGCGAAAATTAAGTCTATTAGGGTTATGTTAGCCATTGCTGCCTTTCATGATTATGAAATATGGAAAATGGATGTCAAAACCACTTTCCTTAATGGAAAGTTGGCTGAGGATGTTTACATGAGTCATCCAGAGGGTTTTGTCAGTATAGAGTACCCTAATAGAGTGTGTAAGCATGAGAAATTCATCTACGGATTAAAGCAAGCACCTCGTAAGTGGAATCTTTGTTTCGATGAGAAAGTCAAAGAGTTTCGCTTTTTGAGGAGTGAAGATGAATCTTGTGTATATGTCAAGGCTATTAGGAGTATATTCAGCTTTTTAGTGTTGTATGTGGATGACACACTACTCATAGGAAATGACATCCCAACTCTGTAGGAAGTGAAGTCCTGGCTTGGGAAGTGTTTCACTATGAAGGACCTTGGAGAAGTTGCCTATATCCTAGGGATAAGAGTTTTGAGAGACAAGAGTAAAAGACTAATTTGACTTAGTCAGAGTACCTACTTGGAGAAGGTGCTGAATAGATTCAACATGCAAAATTCGAAGAAAGGAGAGTTACTGATCTAGAGTAACGCCAGACTGAGTAAGACTCAGAGTCTGAGTATAGAGGCTGAGATAGCATAGATGATTTGAGTACCGTATGCTTCCACTGTAGGCTCGATCATGTATGTTATGACTTGTACTCATCCTGATGTGGCTTTTGCATTGAGCATGGTCAACAGATATCAGGGGAACCCTGGCAAGGCTCACTGGATTGCGGTAAAGAACATTCTCAAGTACGTACGGAGGACTAAGGATTGGGTCCTTACCCTCAGTGGGAGTGATGACTTGAGAGTAGTAGGGTACAGTGATGCTAGCTGTCAGACTGACAGGGATAATTTTCGCTCTCAGTCAGGCTGGGTCTTTACCTTAAACGGAGGAGCAACTTCTTGGAAAAGATCCAAGCAGGAGACAGTGGCTAATTCAACTTGCGAATCAGAGTATATAGCGGCAAGCGAGGCAGCAAAGGAGGCTATATGGCTAAAGAACTTCATTGGAGACCTTGGAGTTCTACCTGCTATAAAGGAGCCTATAGAGATTTTCTATGATAGTGAAAATGTAGTTGCCTTAGCCAAGGAACCAAGGGATCATAGGAGATCCAAACACATCGATAGAAAATACCATTTCATCAGACATCGAATAGAAGGACTCCTCATGGAAAAGAGGGTATCATCGGATGAGAACTCGGCAGATCCCCTCATAAAGGGACTGGGTAGGGTTAAGCATCTCTAGCATGCGAGGCACATAGGGCTGAAGGATGATATTAGTTTTAGTAGTTAAATAGCTTTGAAATGTGTAAAATGTAATTGACATTTGATGATGAATAAAAGTTGTGTTTATTTATGAGTAAAGTGTTGCTATCTTTTGTCAAACGTTTACTATCGTTTCATTTTACATGTTTTGACTTTCAGAATAATTATTTTATGGTATATCATATTATTCAAATTCTCCACAGTCGGTCATATGTTAGAAGTAGATATGAATCAAGACTGTCATGTAGTTGGTTGTAGATGTCTAAGATGTTGGACATTGCAAAGTGTTGCTACAACACTCATGAGTGCTCATAAGTTCTGACTATTGGATTCAACCCACGCTCACTGGTATCATTTCATGGAATTTATCTCTAGTGATCGTGAGACGGTAATATCATATAACTCTTCAAACCTAGAGATATGACTTGTTGCCTATGATTTGGTTATACATTGATTGTACAAAAATGCATTGGTAACTCGATGTTATAAAACATGCCTTTGTGTATGATTCAACAAGTAGTAGAACAAGAATACGAGTCGAAGTTTATCTGTTCCTTCTTGGAATAGAAGCGACATCTAGGCCCCTCAATGATTTTGGGTTGACACATGTACCGGGCCCGGTTAGAACTAAGTTGATGTGTTCAATTAAGTTCTATGTCAAACAAATCAGAAATCGAGAAACAAACTGCTGGACAATAAGTAATACATTGTTCCATGTATTTGTCCGGCTGATATCTAGAATAGAGGATTATATGATCACTTATCTTAAATGGAGTATCATCACCATCTCAGTTCCGCGAGACCTTGAAGGAGCTATGATTGCTGATCGGTTCCTGAAGTAATTCTTGTAGTTATAGTTATTAGATTTATCCAAGTGGGAGACTGTTGGATTAGGTGTCTAAGTTCATAACTATTTCTGGAATGTACTTGACCCGATTAGCATGGTCCATTTGGGTTGCATGGCATTAAAATACTTGGAAAGACTAAATGAGAGAACGAACATTTAAGGATTATTAATATATTATAAATTCTAATATATTAATAATATTCTTTAATTAGTATTGATCAAAGAATTAATTTGGAATTAATTAAGTGATCAAAATGAGAATAATTAAATATATAGGGTTGATTGTGTAAATCATCTATTCTTGTATAGTGGGCTAATGATTCATGGTTTGTATGGATTGGGCTAAAACCCATAAGGTGTTCCATGGATAGTCTATGGAGGTTACAAACCCATGGATCATTGAATATTGAAAGCCATGATAATTAGGGTTTACAAGGTGTAACTCTACTTGTGCCACAACTATATAAAGACCCCTATGCAAGCAAAATCCGCACTACTTGTACAAGCAAAAGAGGGCTAGCCGATTTTGAGGTGTTAGTGAACTTCTCTCAAGGTTATTCCAAGTGTTGTGGTGTTGTGTGAGACATTTGAGGCATCACACTTGAGGTTCTAGGCTCACAAGGTTCTCAAGGAATTCAAACAACAAAAGGTATGTTCTTCTTCTAGCATTTGTGTTTAAAAGTTCTTCATGCTATGCTAGATAGGTTAAGAACCTTGGAAAATCAAATTTGCATGTATCTTAGTCAAACATAGATCCAAGGTTTCTAGGGTTGCATGTACACCTTAGGAGTGTTAGAATGCTCAAAACCCTTCATTTAGATGAGACTGAACATGAGAGAAGAAACAACGACGAGGAGAGTTGAACATAAATATCATTTTATGGATTTGTAGTAAGAACAGTGACATTCTTTTGATCAACAACCTTTCCTTCTCTCTTGTTAAATAAAATTTCATAACCAGCGTCACATAGTTGGCTGATAGAAATTGGATTATGCAGAAGACCTTTCACGTAATAGACATTCTTGAAAACAACATAATTGCACTTTGTAACTCCTTTTCTATTATCTCCACAGGTAACAGTCGAACCATCCATCTTTATGAAATCTTCCAAGATAGACTTGAATCGTATCATATGCCTTGAACAACCACTGTCTAAATACCAAATATGCTCTTTTCCTAGAAATTAATATATATAGTAAGACATGCAACACAAAAAAATACATATACTACACACTCACCCATTTGCAAAGGGTCACTTACAAAAAGATATTATAACAACCATCAGAGAGATAGTTTAATGAGTTTCCCTTTTTGGTCCACTTATCACTGCGAGTTCTGATATTGTCAGCATGAACAAATTCCTTTTCAAGAGTGCACTTGCTGACTTTGTGAGAGGCATCACCACATCGATAACAGACTTTGATTCCAGAATTCTGTCACTTAATATTTGATTTTGATTTCTTTTCAACTGCTGAATTTAATTTGAGAGTTCTGGGATAAGGGATGTCATTGATGTTATGCTCAAATACTACCTTTTCATGAGGATCATGATGCATTGATGAGTTATTAGAAATGGAAGACTTTGATTGATCTTCGGGCTTAGAATTTCTTACTGAGCACTGAGGAAACATCCTAAGAATCTCGTTTACATAATGAACTTTGCCATTACAAATAGGAAACTGTAGCAAAATCTTAGTGGAGGGAAGAACATACTCACGATGAGAAGGTTCACAAGAAGGATCAAGAGCAGATAATTTAGAAATATATTTGGTAATTTCATGAGAATCAGTAGTGTAGTGAGTATCAATTAAAGATTAATTTATGAAATGAGAACTCACAAATCTACTCTTAAAGTCTTCCTTTAACCAGTCAACTTCATAAAAGGGTTGTTTAGTCTCAACAACTTTGGTTAAAGAAATATTACCATCTATATTGTTAGATTAGTGTCTGAGTCCATCACTATTTTGGTATGTACTTGACCGGATGGTGCATGGTCCTTTTGGATTGCCTTCACTAAAGCAACTTGATAGGATGAATTATAGAGAGAAAGGATTAAATATGATTTATTAATATATTATGAGAATAATATATTAAAGGAAAAATCATATTGTTTAATTAATATTAGTCAAGAATTAATAAGAATTAAGTTTGTGACTAAAAGAAATTAATTAAACTTAAGGGACTAGAATTATAATTATAAGATAATTGCAATTGGGCTATGGATTACCTTATAATATAAGGTTGGAAGAATTCTGTGGGGGAAACCCATTAGAAATCGTCCAAGGCCTATTCAAGAAGGGTCCATGGGTTGCTTAGGGCCTAAGCATCCAAATTATGGTTTCCTAGTTCAAAACCCTAATAGCCTACATGAATATATAGTACCCTTAAGCCTCAAAAACGTGGTGAACTTGTTCTCTAGGGTTTCCACACGTTTTTGGGCAGCTACTTCTCTTCTCTTCTTCATCCTCTTGCTCTTGGTGTTTGTGAACCATTAGAGGAGTGGCATTTGTGACTCTAAGCTTTCTAAAGTCATTACAAGAAGGATTTGACATTTTTATTACTATATAACAATCAAGGTATGATCCAAAACCCTTATTCATATGTTATATTGATTAGATCTAGGGTTTTAAGTCTTGGATTAAAAGCATGTACAATAGAGAAACCTAGATCCAAGTATTAGGGTTGCATGAGCACATAGGATGTTCTTATGGCTAAAACCCATCAATGGTATCAGAGCCTAGATTGGTTTCTATTGTATTGATGCATATTTGATCGAAATCAGCACTGAAAATCAAAATTTTTGGGTTCTGAGTGTTTGACTCGCCGAGTCACTTGGTGCACTCGCCGAGTCAGGTATACTCGACGAGTCCAAGTCCAGACTCGACGAGTCGAAACGCCTGACATCTAATTTTCGCGATTTTCTTCCTGTTTTGGGTTTGGATAATTACCTTAAATATGTTTTTGTTATAAAATCCGAATTTTATCCATATTTGGTGATTATCCTTACCTAAATAGAAGATAATTGTCAAAATTTAGATAATCACTTGTTTTATTAGATAAAATTTGATTATTTGTAATTTAGATTTGAATTATCTTGTGAAAAGTTTCAATTTTTCCCCTTTAGGTTATATAGTTTAAATTTGAACTCAAAAGTTTTTTTTTTTTGAAATTTAAATAGTTAAAACCCTAATGTTTTGAATAGTTTCAAAACTTGCCCTCAAGTTTTGGAATTTAAAAGTTGATTAAAAGTTTAATTTAGAAATGTTAAATTCTAAAACACTAGTATTGTTTTGAAAAGTTAAAATCACACCCTTATGGTTTTATTAATTAATTAAGGTGTATAATTAAAAGAGATTTAGTAAACCCATAAAGTTTTGGTGTACAATTTAATTAAATTAAAAGTATAATTATTCAATTTGACCACCTAGTATTTTAAAAGTATAAAATACACCATATGCTATATATAACATTAAAAGTCTAACATTATATGTATGTATGAGTAAAGTCAGTCTTACCGTTAGTAGGCCTCATTCGCGAAGCTAGTCTATAAGGGGTGTTTAAGGAAATTGCCTATAAAATGGTGATTGAATGGGTATCCACTCTTACCCACCGCACTCTTGACTAGTGGAGGGTCGTTAGCCGAACGGGTAGGATAGGACAGAAACCTTCCATTATAAGTATAATGAAGTATAAAAGTAACTAAATGCTTTCATAAAATTCCCAATCTTAGTTAATTTAGGCAAAAGTGAATTGATGCAATCCCATGAAATTACACTTTGTGCCCTTGCGAAGATGTTAGTGGAGCGTGTGTGGTTAACCGACACACTAAATGGTTCTAAGCAAAGGTAACAAAGGGTGACTCAATGTTTGTCATAGTTCGGTGGAACGTGTGTGGTTTACCGGCACATCGAATAGGTGATTGTAACATGTGGGGGCACCATGTAGATTTGCGTGGTTATTCACACCCGCTTTGTGATCCTCGGCATCCCAGTCACAAACTAGAGGGGCATATCGAGATTTAAACATGCCATTGAAATGTTTAATGAATCTCAAAGGATCTAGGAGTTTTCATAGATTTAAAACTTAAATTTCTCTTCGTTTTTTAATGGTGGAAAATTAGTGAATCGTCATTCACTTCCCTTCAAATGTTCTGCAATTAGGGTTACGACATCCCTCTCCCGAGTTG
Organism: Lactuca sativa; assembly: GCF_002870075.4. Taxonomy (NCBI): domain Eukaryota; kingdom Viridiplantae; phylum Streptophyta; class Magnoliopsida; order Asterales; family Asteraceae; genus Lactuca; species Lactuca sativa. The sequence continues at coordinate 240,638,865 of NC_056626.2, forward strand.
TAGAATATTGTGTTGGGTCCTAGCCTTAATATATCATTTTGGTGATTTATTAAGGACTCAATCTATCAACTAACTTGAATTTGTTTTCTCCCGTTTTTTAGATGTCAAAGTACGACAACTATGGTCTTCCCAAATCCCATGGAACAAGCATTCCACATGAAGATGATATTCCACGATTCGATCGAGGAATAAGAAATCATGCTTCACTTCCTCCTCCTCCTCCCGTTGTTCTCCCTAACCCACAAGATCGAAGAATTGAAAGGTTCAATGTCACTAAAGCCCTATTGGAAATGAAACATGAAGATGGTAAACCCGTGTGTGCCCATGTTCTAAGAATGAAATCACACATCGATAGGTTGATAATGTTGGGTGCATCATTCCCTGATGAGTTGGCTATAGGCTGGGTTCTACAGTCACTCCCTGAATCATATAATGAGTTCAAAAGAAAGTATTATATGATGGATCATGACGCAAACCTCATTGACCTAACTTACATGCTCATTGCTGCTGAATCAGAAATGCTTTGGCAAAGCAATGGAGAATATTTGTTAGGAAAATTAACCAACCATGCTTCCGAGGACGTTCTAGGAGAACCGACCTGCGTTTGCTGCCAAGAGAAAGGGCGTTGGATACAAGTCTGCCCTAAGAGCCTGAAGAGTCCAAAAGATGGGAGAGTCAAAGAGTATGGTTGTGCTTCAGGTAAAATCCACTATCTAACTCCATTAAGTTCCTATTCATTGATTCTTAATACATGATGTGATAAGATTGCATTTGAATGTTTTGCGGGATCAATGAAAAGAGAGGAAGCTTGATGAAAGAGCAAGATGAGTCTAATCACAAAGAAATGGATCTCGACGCATGGACTTGAAGATTAGATTTTGAGCTTAGAAAGTTATGATAGAGCTGTTAGGAACATTTGATTACATATTTTTCAATTGATTTTGCATTGTAAGGACAAAGTTTTCCGCTGCTTTTATAAATAAAATAAATTTTGGTTTGACTCATTTATTTATTTATTTATTTCCTTGCAATGAAATCGTTATGAAAAAAATTGATGTTTGCATATTTCTACAACGAATAGATGTGATTCTTAATTATGTTAACTGTGGAAATGTCAAGAATTTACCAAATAGGAAAAGTTTCTCATTGCCCAAGGTTCAATTGGATAGAAACTTGAAATCATGCAACAAGTATTGTATGATGAATGAAAAACTTTCACATTTGGGAAAATTAAACTAATTCGTTAACAAAGTGTCAAGTGAAGGACTAGGAGATCAAGTACACAAGGTTATGTGTTGATCAAGTCCACCACAAGAGTAACAAAGATATTCGTCATGATTTACTAAGGTTAAGTAAATATGATTACACTTATGAGATTAAGTATAATTCTTAGTTGATTGAAAAAGGTTTAAATCAATAGCAGAACGAGTAACAAGAATCAAGTAGGCAGAAAGATAAAAGTTTCTCTATTCTAAGAAGAAGGGAGAGTACCTTTTATTATATTTTAGGATAGGTCTTAATGATTAAGAATGATATCTCAATTGATCCTCTAAGTGAGTCTTAGTGCAATTGTATGTCTAAGAAGAGGAATCAAGAATTGAAGAAATGGTTAAATCAAGAAGTCAATCATACTTCGTTCCAAAATAAGTCTTAAAGTTAAGATTGTGACATTGAGTGACAAGTCTTAAGAAGGTTTATAACACTCATCAAATGTAGAATATGGAAAAAGTTTTCTTATTCTTGCACATTTGAAATTGGAAAGTTGTGATGTCTTGGATAAGGCAAAGATCAACTAGGACCAATTTTGTGAAGTGTTTTGTCTTGATAAAAACTACACTAACTCTTGAATATTTGTTTGTCAAGAAATGTTTTATTGACAAGAGAATCTTATATGTCAAGGAGTCAGTGGGAGTCTTAATGGTCTTGAAAGGTTTCAAGAACAAATCAAAATAAACCTTATCGATCATCACTAGCACACGACTTGAGGTTTACAACCTATCGTGTTGACATTATCTTGTTTCTGTGCCGTTCCAATTGAGTTAATTATGCATGTGAGCCCTGCGAGTTCTCATTTGAATGCATAAAAGGCAAGGACCTTGATCAATGAAAATTACATTGATGGGAAAGGGTGAGCTGCTTAACTACTTGGAAGACATGGTAGGCAGCCGTGTTACCATAAGGCAAGAAATCAAGATTGAGAAAGATCGGTCCATATGAGTTTGGATTTTTTGCAAACTTTGGTTTTGACAAATTCGCATGGATAATAACACATACACCATTAAAATCTAAGTGTCATAAGATTCCCTCCTTCATGAAAATGACTGTGAGGAAATGCTTTCACTAAGAAAGATTTTAAGAAGATAGCGATTGTAAAATTGTATTCTCAAATTTGATTATGGTTACGGTATCCCTTTCCATGATCCAAATTGTGAGATTTGGCAATTAGGCTTAAAATGAAGACACACATATGAGCTATCTTGGATAAAGGTGTATGAGATTAAGAAGCTTAGATAAAAGATTATTGTCACAACTGAAAATTTTGAGCCATGTAATCTATACATTCAAGTTAATGTGAATCAAAAACTTCAATCAAATACAACATGCTAGTACTACAAATAGTCATCAAACAATTGGAAACCCTAGAAGTCCTTGTTAAGTCCATTTTGGATTAGGACTCCCCTATTGGATCCAAATGGACCAATAAGCTTCCAATTAGACTATCATGGGCTTAGAACCCTAATTGGACTCTAAGTGGACCCATATTTATTTATTTCAACATTTTAGGTCATGTTGGGCCTAGAATGAAATGATTAAGAGCCTTGATACATGAATAACCTAAACTAGTTCAAGAAAAACATAAAAAAAAAAAAATCCTACTACACTCCTTTAGACTTAAAACACACCCTAATTAACACTAATATTGGGCTTAGGAGCAAAAAGCCCAAAAATTTCCTTTTCCTTCCATGTTTTCGGCCCACATCAAGCCCAAGAGGAGGGTTTGACTTTCCCATGCCACCTCATTATTGTCCATAGGATCTCCATGCAAGATATTCCCTTTTCCCATGCAAGTATCACTTCAAAATCACCTCACTTCTCTCCTCTCTCTCACTCTCGGCCATACACACATACACACTCCAAAAAATATCTCAACTCTCTCTAGATTCACTCAAGGCTTCTCTCTTCCTCTCCATTCAAAGTCACGAAATTTTCTTGGATTTCAAGAGGATTCTTCAAGGTTATCATCATCCTTTGGTAAGTTTTTCCATGCCTAAACTTCAAAACTCCCCTCTCACATGAGATCTCTTATTCTAAACAAGTTTCTTTGGTGATCATACTCCTAGAAAACTCCATAAAACTCGAGATCTTCATCAAGGGGTGCTAGGGCCGAAAATCACCAAGTTTCTTCCATCTTTTCTTCAAGAACCGAAACTACCCCCCTAAGGTGAGCTTCATACCCCCTATTTTCTGTTTTTATGAGTTTTGTGGGGGGGGGGGGGGGAATACAAGTGAAAGTGTAGATCTATATGTGTTTTGTATGCCTTGTATGATTTCCATGCTTATATGTATGCTTTTATGTGTTTTAATGTTGGATCTAGCCATAAAACCCCTCAAAACCGAGATATAACTTATGATTTATGATTTTAGCTTCAAATATATTTCTACATATAAAGTGATACAAGAAAAATAGCTAAGTGGTTAGCAACAATTTTCTTTAAGCTAAAAACACAAATTTTGGGCCAAAAATGTGAAAAATACAAAATTAAGGGCCCAAATTGACATTTCACAGATTCTGATAGATGAAGTGTGCCAAAACAGTTTCCATAAAACTATTTCTGGAATTATACACAATTAGAGGATTAAAAACATGAATTTCAAGCTTAATGGGCTAAAAATGAAAATTTCGGCCCAATGAGGCCCATTATGCGAATTTTTCTGTTTTGGGGGGCCAAAACTGTAACTTTCTGTAAAACAGTGTACTATAAGTGTTCCAAATCCTTTTCAAAGGTTTAAAATGCTTTTTAAATTTAAAAAGGACCAAAGTTGCAAGAATTTTCCAATTTGGGCCAAAATTGTCAAAATTGCGAAAAGAAGGGTTAAAAACCGAGAAAACTGCATTTTCAGGGACTTAAACTGTTTTCTATGAAAAATATGCTGAAAAATATTAATTTCAATAATTTTTGGTGTTAAAATGTCAAGAAAAATAGTTTAAGGACCAAACCGGGAAATATTACATAAAAAGGGTTGAAAATGTAAATTTTACAAATAATGAGGGGCTGAAAACAGAAATATTTCAAGGCTAATTCAATATACACAATTTGATTAAATAATAGCATCGCGACTATCGACGAAATACAACTCATTTCAATACCAAAAGTCGTTGTTAAACGAATTGGCTCGGTCTCGAGCCAATAGAAACCTACAACTACTAACTCTACGACACTACGGTTCATATACATAACGTTTGGGAACTTAACTTACATACGAGTGTGCACAGACGTCTACGCACCATCTTTGGGCCCCACAAGTGTAAAATCTTGTTCGTTGAGCCTAGCTAGCCCAATGACCTGATCTTAAGGCCCGAAGACACATATTTTCTACGAAGTGTTGAGTTTCACCGACTCGGCACAACGTAGAGGGACTTTCAATGGCCTGTATACCACTGGTCCCCAAGGGTCCTTGGTATTGCTAGAAGAGTCTGCATATTTTACGAGGCGGGTCGAGGACCCCTCGCACGCATATTGTCCCCAACCGGTTAATGGAGTCACCGGGGTCTTCGTGACCTCTTTCTCTTCGGATGTGGGACTACACCTAGTCCGGGCGATTGGATAACGCGATTAGTACCGACGACGCCTTCGGGTTCGTTAGTATATCTATAAACTGAGCGTTTGTGTAACGCAGGTTTGTAGTAAATAATCCTGCTCGAGAACCTTCCAACGTCGCCTGGGACTGACACTATACGCTATGCAATGGTTTCAATGTAACTTCATGTAATTCAAGGAACTAGGAGAACATCGGGTTTTCCTAGGGTTTTCAATACATACAGATTTGAAAAGCATACATCTTCAATGAACATTTTTTTTTGTATGGAAACAAACAAGCATACCTATGGATCTTCACAAACGTTTTCAAAAGCTTTTCTTTTCAGAAAATATCGGATTTTCTGGTAGTTTTTCAAACAATACAAACATTCGATTTCAAACACTACTTATGAACTCACCAACATTTCATATGTTGACGTTTTTCAAAATACTTGTATTCTCAGGGAACCAGTGAATCAAGGGAAATCATATTCAGTGACGGTTGCAGTTATTTATGTATGAATCAAACAATTTAATTTTTGGGAATGTAATGTTTAAACAATGTATGACAATGTAAACACTGCTGGTTGTAATATATTAATGCACGGTGACGAATGTTGTTATGTTTCATATATATTCAATGTTATGGTATTCAATTGAGTCACGACAGCCCCCGGACGTTTCCGCCGTCTGGTTCGGGGGTGTGACAGGTTGGTATCAGAGCTTTGTTTATAGTGAACTAGCATGTCGAGCCATACATTGATATGCAACTATAAACCAAAAAGAGGGACTAACATAACTCTGAACAAAACAAGTAAATAAAACACACTTGCTTGCATTAGAGATGGGAACCTAACGCCGAATCAAACAACAATAACACTGGTATCTCGGTTAATTCGGGACTGTTCTTAGTGATACCAAGGAGTGAATGTAGCCTGATCAACTACATTCTCTCCAAGGTAAAACTAACACACGTCTTGATGAGATCGGGATAGCCAGGGAACCTAAAACTATACCCTTTATCACCCAAAAAGAGAATGTTTGCTTAGTCTGTATCATAGTCATAGTACCCTAGGAATAATGTTAGCATATTTACGTACTCGCGCAGATAGCATGGCTGGTTTTCATCACCCGAGAGACCCCTACTTCCCTAATCAGGGAAACAACGGGTGGCTAGAGGAGGAGGAGGAGCCTGAGGAGGAGCAGCCGGGTATCCAGTTTCATCAGGCCTTAGTAGCTCACGGGATGCTTGTGGATGAGCCGGGAGAGAATCCAGGAGAAGCACACGATGTCGGACCCGACGAATATGTAGACACCGACTACGAATTTGGAGAGATCGACGATGACGACGAGGAGGGTCAGATCGGGGGCCAGGACCCCATCCCGCCATGCGAGGACGAGGCGCAACCAGATCACCCCGCTCCACCAGTGAACCCCCCCAAGAGAGAACCGTTCCCTCGAAGCTGAGATCGCCGCACTGCGACAACAGCTGTATGCTATGGAGGCTCGGGTAGTGAGAGTAGAGCACGAGAGGGACGAAGTTATAGGAGACATGGCAGAGATGGCGCAGCTACTGGCACAACATTTCGGCATATGACCTCGGCACCACCTCCTGACACAGCTCATCGCGGTTAGGGATAGACCTATCATAGTAGGATATTAGGAACTATGTTATGTACTCCGGCTCTATGTTTAAGTGACTACACTACTCATGGAGCCGTTATGCTGTCGGATTAGTGTTACTTATGTATGCTCTTACGAGCAAATTTTCTTGTACTAAACACGGATAATATTAATAAACTTTTGTGTGTTTTGCTATGATATTCTCAGTTGTTATATGTCGGGACGTTATGATTGTATGCTTGATGATAGTAATGTTTAGGTTCGTACTATACACCTAGTTAGTAGGATCGCAACCCCACAAAAACCACGTACACTCAACATCTTTCCGTTTCATGACAGAAAGATGCCTCGCCCAGCTACTCGCGGAAATCCTGAACCAACCCCGCCCGAAGTCGACTCCACTGCTTTCCAGGCAGCCGTGTCCGCTGCAGTCACAGCAGCTATGGCACAACTTCACCGAGGGAACAACGGAGGAGGTAACGGGCAAGGATCCGGAAGTTCGAACAACGGGACGAACCAAGGATCCACTTAAACGTGCACCTACAAGGATTTTGCGAACGCTAAACCCCGAACTTTCAACGGCACTGGAGGAGTGATCGCTCTAAAGCGATGGATCGAGAAGGTAGAGTCAGTATTCGAGATATGCGAGTGCCCCGAGCAGATGAAGGTGAAATTTGCGGCCTGCACTTTCGTGGACCAAGCACTCACTTGGTGGAATGGTCACGTAGAAGCTATGACACTCCCTGTCGCCAACTCTATTCCCTGGGCAGAAATGAAAGAGATGCTGACGGCCGAGTACTGCCCCCGAGGCGAGATACAGAAGATGGAGCAGGAACTGTGGAATCTCACGGTGCAGAATGGGAACATCGATGCGTACATATCGAGATTCAGCGAACTATCTCTGTTGTGCCCGGGTATGATCACATCAGAGGGAAAGAAGATCGAACGATTCATCTGGGGATTGACATCCCCCATTCAAGGGAATGTGATAGCTGCGAACCCTGAAACTTTTGACAGTGCGAAGAGATTGGCAAAGAGGCTGTACGATCATAATAACAAAAGAGGTGAGAAACCAATAGAGACTGAGAAGAAAAAGGAGGGTGATGGCAGGAGAGGGAAGAACCCCAAGAGGAAGGGGCGTCAGGGCCCCGAGACCTCTAAAAGGCAGCAAACAGTGGCAGTTAACGCTGTCACCGCACCGGTTCCAGTCACCCCACATGCTCCAGCCTCAGTTGCTTCCAATACTTCAAGACCCTATTCCGGTAATGCTCCCAAGTGCAATAAGTGCAGTTTCCATCACCATGGAGAATGTAAGGAGTTCCATTGCACCAGTTGCAACCGAAGGGGACACACTGCAAGGTTCTGCAGGACGTATCCTTCTCAGAATCAGAGTCAGGGAAATAACCAGAACAACAACAATAACAACCCCCGCAATAACATCAACACCCATACCGGCGGCAACAACGCAGGGCCTAGTCACACCTGTTTTGGGTGTGGAAGGACGGGGCATTTCCGTCGAGATCGCCCTGGCAACAACAACAACTCAGGAAACAGAGGGGCAGGAAGAATGCTGACTATGGGTCAGAATGATGCAGTTCAAGATCCCGCAGTTGTGACCGGTACGTTTCTCCCAAACCACACTTATGCATGCATCTTATTTGATACCGGAGCGGAACGAAGTTTCGTAAGCGAGAAGTTTAAACATTTACTAAAACAACAACCCCAGAAGCTAAATGAAACCTATATGGTGGAAATGGCCAATGGGAAGACCGAATCCACTAGGGAAATCTACATCGGATGTACCCTAACCCTTAACCAGCACGTCTTTCGAATAGACCTAATGCCAATGTCAATTAGGAGTTTCGATGTAATTATCGGCATGGATTTGTTAAGCCCCCACCATGCTGAGATTATGTGCCATGAGAAGGCCATTCGCCTTCGTCTCCCAAATCACGAAACCCTAGTAATTTACGGAGACAAACCCAGTACGAATCTTCGCCTCATCTCGTGCATCAAAGCACAAAAACATCTGCGAAAGAACAATTTGGCGTTCCTGGCTCACATAGTGGACAGGACCAAAGAAGAAACTAACATCCAAGACATTCCGGTAGCGTGTGAATTTCCGGACGTGTTTCCCGAAGACCTTCCAGGAGTACCCTCAGAGAGACAGGTTGAGTTCCGAATCGACCTCGTTCCAGGAGCAACTCCTCTCGCTAAATCACCATACCGGTTGGCTCCTGCTGAAATGCAGGAATTGTCCAGCCAACTCAGTGAGCTTCTGGACAAGGGATTTATCCGACCTAGCTACTCGCCATGGGGAGCTCCGGTGCTCTTCGTCAAAAAGAAAGACGGATCTTTCAGAATGTGTATCGATTACAGAGAGTTAAATAAACTCACTGTTAAAAACCGCTACCCACTCCCACGAATCGATGATCTATTCGACCAGCTCCAAGGAGCTTGCTATTTTTCAAAAATAGATTTACGGTCCGGATACCACCAACTCAAAGTCCGAGAAGAGGATATTCCTAAAACCGCTTTCCGAACCCGCTACGGACATTATGAATTCGTCGTAATGCCCTTCGGTCTAACAAATGCACCTGCCGCATTTATGGACCTAATGAATCGAATCTGTCGACCGTTTCTGGACAACTTCGTCATTGTGTTTATCGATGACATCCTCGTCTATTCTCGAAGCAAAGAGGAGCATGGCCAACATCTCCGACAAATCTTAGAGACTCTGCGCACGGAAAAGCTTTACGCCAAACTCTCCAAGTGCGAGTTCTGGCTTCGGAGTGTGAATTTTCTAGGCCACGTAGTTAGCCAAGACGGAATTCATGTGGATCCCTCTAAGGTCAAAGCTGTGGAAGGATGGGCAACTCCGACTACGCCCACCGAAATTCGTCAGTTCTTAGGCCTAGCAGGCTACTATAGGAGGTTCATCCAAAACTTCTCTAAGATTGCCAAGCCGCTTACCTTGCTTACGCAAAAGGGCGTGCCATTCAAGTGGACCGACCGACAAGAGATTGCGTTTCGAACCTTGAAGCAAGCTCTCTGTAGCGCTCCTGTGTTATCTCTACCCGAAGGAACGGAAGATTTTGTAGTCTACTGTGACGCGTCGAATCAAGGCCTAGGTTGCGTTCTCATGCAACGTGGGAGAGTGATAGCATATGCGTCCCGCCAACTAAAGACGCACGAAGTAAATTACACGACCCATGACCTAGAACTGGGAGCCGTGGTCTTCGCTTTGGAAATTTGGAGGCACTACCTGTACGGTACAAAGTGCACCATCTTCACAGACCACAAGAGCCTCCAACACATCTTGAATCAAAAGGAGTTGAACATGAGACAACGGTGATGGGTGGAATTACTAAATGACTATGAATGCGAGATCAAGTACCATCCAGGCAAGGCCAACGTGGTAGCCGATGCATTAAGTCGGAAGGAATACTCAAATCGCCGTACGAAAACGCACTCGATAACCATTCAATCTCATCTGACCACTCAAATTGCATTATCCCAGTCAGAGGCTATGAAAGCGGAAAATAGAATTAGCGAGGCATTACGCGGAATGGAGAAGAACCTAGAAGTCAAGGAGAATGGGGTATACTACTTCATGAACCGTATTTGGGTTCCAAAAATCGGAGGATTTAGAGAGACCGTTATGAAGGAAGCCCACAAGACACGATACTCCATTCATCCCGGTTCGGACAAGATGTATTTGGACATCAAGCAACACTATTGGTGGCCTAACATGAAGGCGGAAATCGCGACCTATGTTGGTAAGTGCCTTACGTGCGCCAAAGTAAAAGTGGAGTACCAGAAACCTTCCGGATTGTTACAGCAACCGGCAATCCCAGGGTGGAAATGGGAGGGGATTTCTATGGATTTCGTGACCAAGCTGCCCAAGACGTCGGACGGACTGGACACCATATGGGTAATAATCGACCGACTGACGAAATCTGCCCATTTCCTACCAATCAAAGAGTCCTACAAGATGGAGAGACTGACGCGGTTGTACCTACGAGAGATCGTAAGACTCCATGGAGTGCCAAAATCTATCATCTCGGATAGGGACAGTAGATTCACGTCGCGCTTTTGGCAATCGCTCCACAAAGCAATGGGAACTCATCTCGATATGAGCACCGCGTATCACCCACAAACGGACGGTCAGAGCGAACGAACCATTCAGACGCTTGAAGACATGCTTCGTGCATGTGTGATAGACTTTGGAAAGTCTTGGGATACCCACCTACCGTTGATCGAGTTTTCATATAACAATAGTTATCATTCGAGCATCAAGGTGGCCCCTTTCGAAGCACTGTACTGGCGTAAATGTAGATCACCGTTATGTTGGGCTGAAGTAGGTGACACCCAGCTAGTAGGAACACATACGTCAAACAGGGCATTAACGGGACCGGAAATCATTCGCGAAACCACAGAGAAGATCGTTCAGATCAGAGCTCGATTGCAAGCGTCGCGTGACAGACAAAAGAGCTACGCAGACAAACGACGAAAGCCCTTAGAGTTCCAGGTCGGTGATCGAGTATTTTTGAAAGTCTCACCCTGGAAAGGAGTTATACGTTTCGGAAAACGGGGAAAGCTAAACCCACGGTACATTGGACCTTTCGAAATCGTCGCCCGAATAGGTCCGGTAGCCTACAGACTACAACTACCCGCGGAGCTAAACGGTGTACACCCCGTGTTTCATGTCTCTAATCTGAAGAAGTGTCTATCAGATGAAACCCTTGTCATTCCCCTCGACGAAATCGAAATCAATGAGAATCTCCTGTTCGTGGAAGAACCAATCGAAATCATGGACAGGGAAGTGAAGCGTACTAAGCAAAGTCGCATCCCGATCGTGAAGGTACGGTGGAACGCAAAGCGTGGGCCAGAATTCACGTGGGAACGCGAGGATCAAATGAAGCAGAAGTACCCTCACCTATTCTAGCATTCTCAAATCTAGCTTTCAAACAGAATTTCGGGACGAAATTCCCTCTAACGGGGGGATGATGTCACAACTGAAAATTTTGAGCCATATAATCTATACATTCAAGTTAATGTGAATCAAAAACTTCAATCAAATACAACATGCTAGTACTACAAATAGTCATCAAACAATTGGAAACCCTAGAAGTCCTTGTTAAGTCCATTTTGGATTAGGACTCCCCTATTGGATCCAAATGGACCAATAAGCTTCCAATTAGACTATCATGGGCTTAGAACCCTAATTGGACTCTAAGTGGACCCATATTTATTTATTTCAACATTTTAGGTCATGTTGGGCCTAGAATGAAATGATTAAGAGCCTTGATACATGAATAACCTAAACTAGTTCAAGAAAAACATAAAAAAAAAAAAATCCTACTACACTCCTTTAGACTTAAAACACACCCTAATTAACACTAATATTGGGCTTAGGAGCAAAAAGCCCAAAAATTTCCTTTTCCTTCCATGTTTTCGGCCCACATCAAGCCCAAGAGGAGGGTTTGACTTTCCCATGCCACCTCATTATTGTCCATAGGATCTCCATGCAAGATATTCCCTTTTCCCATGCAAGTATCACTTCAAAATCACCTCACTTCTCTCCTCTCTCTCACTCTCGGCCATACACACATACACACTCCAAAAAATATCTTAACTCTCTCTAGATTCACTCAAGGCTTCTCTCTTCCTCTCCATTCAAAGTCACGAAATTTTCTTGGATTTCAAGAGGATTCTTCAAGGTTATCATCATCCTTTGGTAAGTTTTTCCATGCCTAAACTTCAAAACTCCCCTCTCACATGAGATCTCTTATTCTAAACAAGTTTCTTTGGTGATCATACTCCTAGAAAACTCCATAAAACTCGAGATCTTCATCAAGGGGTGCTAGGGCCGAAAATCACCAAGTTTCTTCCATCTTTTCTTCAAGAACCGAAACTACCCCCCTAAGGTGAGCTTCATACCCCCTATTTTCTGTTTTTATGAGTTTTGTCGGGGGGGGGGGGGGGGGAATACAAGTGAAAGTGTAGATCTATATGTGTTTTGTATGCCTTGTATGATTTCCATGCTTATATGTATGCTTTTATGTGTTTTAATGTTGGATCTAGCCATAAAACCCCTCAAAACCGAGATATAACTTATGTTTTATGATTTTAGCTTCAAATATATTTCTACATATAAAGTGATACAAGAAAAATAGCTAAGTGGTTAGCAACAATTTTCTTTAAGCTAAAAACACAAATTTTGGGCCAAAAATGTGAAAAATACAAAATTAAGGGCCCAAATTGACATTTCACAGATTCTGATGGATGAAGTGTGCCAAAACAGTTTCCATAAAACTATTTCTGGAATTATACACAATTAGAGGATTAAAAACATGAATTTCAAGCTTAATGGGCTAAAAATGAAAATTTCGGCCCAATGAGGCCCATTATGCGAATTTTTCTGTTTTGGAGGGCCAAAACTGTAACTTTCTGTAAAACAGTGTACTATAAGTGTTCCAAATCCTTTTCAAAGGTTTAAAATTTTTAAATTTAAAAAGGACCAAAGTTGCAAGAATTTTCCAATTTGGGCCAAAATTGTCAAAATTGCGAAAAGAAGGGTTAAAAACCGAGAAAACTGCATTTTCAGGGACTTAAACTGTTTTCTATGAAAAATATGCTGAAAAATATTAATTTCAATAATTTTTGGTGTTAAAATGTCAAGAAAAATAGTTTAAGGACCAAACCGGGAAATATTGCATAAAAAGGGTTGAAAATGTAAATTTTACAAATAATGAGGGGCTGAAAACAGAAATATTTCAAGGCTAATTCAATATACACAATTTGATTAAATAATAGCATCGCGACTATCGACGAAATACAACTCATTTCAATACCAAAAGTCGTTGTTAAACGAATTGGCTCGGTCTCGAGCCAATAGAAACCTACAACTACTAACTCTACGACACTACGGTTCATATACATAACGTTTGGGAACTTAACTTACATACGAGTGTGCACAGACGTCTACGCACCATCTTTGGGCCCCACAAGTGTAAAATCTTGTTCGTTGAGCCTAGCTAGCCCAATGACCTGATCTTAAGGCCCGAAGACACATATTTTCTACGAAGTGTTGAGTTTCACCGACTCGGCACAACGTAGAGGGACTTTCAATGGCTTGTATACCACTGGTCCCCAAGGGTCCTTGGTATTGCTAGAAGAGTCTGCATATTTTACGAGGCGGGTCGGGGACCCCTCGCACGCATATTGTCCCCAACCGGTTAATGGAGTCACCGGGGTCTTCGTGACCTCTTTCTCTTCGGATGTGGGACTACACCTAGTCCGGGCGATTGGATAACGCGATTAGTACCGACGACGCCTTCGGGTTCGTTAGTATATCTATAAACTGAGCGTTTGTGTAACACAGGTTTGTAGTAAATAATCCTGCTCGAGAACCTTCCAACGTCGCCTGGGACTGACACTATACGCTATGCAATGGTTTCAATGTAACTTCATGTAATTCAAGGAACTAGGAGAACATCGGGTTTTCCTAGGGTTTTCAATACATACAGATTTGAAAAGCATACATCTTCAATGAACATTTTTTTTTGTATGGAAACAAACAAGCATACCTATGGATCTTCACAAACGTTTTCAAAAGCTTTTCTTTTCAGAAAATATCGGATTTTCTGGTAGTTTTTCAAACAATACAAACATTCGATTTCAAACACTACTTATGAACTCACCAACATTTCATATGTTGACGTTTTTCAAAATACTTGTATTCTCAGGGAACCAGTGAATCAAGGGAAATCATATTCAGTGACGGTTGCAGTTATTTATGTATGAATCAAACAATTTAATTTTTGGGAATGTAATGTTTAAACAATGTATGACAATGTAAACACTGCTGGTTGTAATATATTAATGCACGGTGACGAATGTTGTTATGTTTCATATATATTCAATGTTATGGTATTCAATTGAGTCACGACAGCCCCCGGACGTTTCCGCCGTCTGGTTCGCGGGTGTGACAATTATCAAAGCATTAAGTATTAGAAATATGAACTTAAAAATTCAATAGGTATTGTTTTCCTGTAAGTTAAGCTGTTTTCTAAATACATGTCAAAGCTAGTGGGAGCATAAGTGTTATGTTTATAATAATCATCATGATAGTGGGAGCATAAATGTTATGATTGTATGATTATTAAGGCAAGTATTGCAAATTAGCAATATTAATTATAGAAAACAAGAGTCATACTTTGCAAAGTTGTAAGGGTTGAATAGTTGTTTTTCTATAATTAAGGGAGAGAATATTATACTTTGTTTCAAAATCTAAAGCTTAGATTAAGAAATTTTAATATATTTAGTCAAATGTTACATAGTGTGTTCTTAAATTTCAATTATGATTACGACATTCCTCTTCATAATTCGAATTATAAGAACATAGCACATAAAATATTATGGCAGAAGATTGATAAAATATTAAATCTTCATGTAAGACATTATGCATCATGTCCAATACGCTTCGGGTATAGGATCGATTACAAATGCTATAATATTTGACCATTCTAAAATTTTCCAAATGTCTAGCGCATTTAGAGGGAAAAAGGACAAGAATTGGTTTTGACTAAGATAATTAAACAACTATCAAAGGACGATCCAAAGCTCGCTGATGATTGGTCGCTTGTGAGTAGTTGGAAGTATGATATTAGATGGAGCATATTGACATTATTATGAATAGATAAGATTCTATTAAGAATGAGCTGTCATATGGTAAATATGGAAAGGTTTCCATATTGGGAGTTAGATATTGAGAATCTATGTCTAAGATTAGAAACTTTTATGCAAAAGGATGTTTAAAGGAATGTACTTTGAGTGAGAGACATCACATCTATGGAATTGTCTTGTAACAATCTCCGATAGAGGACTTTGTAATTTTATTGGCAATAGTCCTCGTGACTTTAGTGCAGTGATATTACAAAAGGATCATTGCATAAGATGTTAGAATCTAGCATATCCTATAAGTAGCAAGAATTTGATATTCTTACACTTGTACAAAGGACTGGGAATTATGAAATGAGTATGATCGGAAATGTGTTCATTTGATCTATTTCACAAAGTAAGGACCGTAGGTAAACATTATGTGCATGCTAAGAGCATGGGACAAGTATAGCTATAATTCAAGTAAGAAGTTGATTACCTGAAACAACAAATAATGAGTAATCGATATGGTGATAAATAAAAGGTGTTTTATTTATACTCAAAGGTTTGAGGCCATATGTGATTAGTATTATCTTTGTGTTTCACCTTGCATGTTTTGACTTCCTGAATAATTCAATTGGTTCAGAACAATCAAATTATTCGAACGGACCACAGTAATTCATATGTCGGAAGTAGGTATGAATGAAGACTATCGTGAATTGGTGTGTGGATTGTCTAAAGTGTGTTAGACATAAGCAAATGTTTGCTGCAACATTCATGAGTGCTTATGAATATGATTTGAGCATTGGATTAAACCCACGCTCACTTGGATCACTTCATGGATTTTATCAAGAGTGATTGGTGAGACGATAACATCTTATATTCTTGAAACTGAGATATGTGAGTTGTATCTTGCGAATCGGTTGCACATTGATAATATGTAAACGCACCAGTAACTTGGTGTTATAAAACATATTGTTGTGTGTGATTTGGTGAGTAAGTGCAAGCGAGCATTGAGTCAAAGTTTATCCGTTCCTTTTATCCAAAGTAGGATAAAAGCGATATATGTGGGCCCCTCAATGATTTAGTGATGGCACCTAAGCGCTTGGCCAAGCCGGGACTAAATGGATGTGTTTAATTGTAGTCTGTTATCAGTCGTCATAAATCTGAATTCGGGAAACAACATATAGACAGAGAGAATGATTTAGATCCATGTCTTAGTCTATACGATAATATCTAGAATGGAGGAATATATGATCCCTTATCTAAAGGACACACGTATCTGATAAGATCAGAGTTGAAAACGGCTTTAGAAAGCTACGATTGCAGATCAGGATCTAAAGTCATACGCAGAATAGTTATTAGACTTATCCAAGTGGGAGACTGTTGGATTAGTGTCTAAGTCCATAACTATTTTGGTATGTACTTGACCCAATGGTGCATGGTCCTTTTGGGTTGCCTTCACCAAAGCAACTTGATAGGATGAATTATGGAGAGAAAGGATTAAATATGATTTATTAATATGTTATGAGAATAATATATTAAAGGAGAAATCATATTGTTTAATTAATATTAGTCAAGAATTAATAAGAATTAAGTTTGTGACTAAAAGAGATTAATTAAACTTAAGGGACTAGAATTGTAATTATAAGATAATTGCAATTGGGCTATGGATTACCTTATAATATCAGGCTGGACGAATTCTATGGGGAAACCCATTAGAAATCGTCCAAGGCCTATTAAAGAAGGGTCCATGGGTTGCTTAGGGCCTAAGCATCCAAATTAGGATTTCCTAGTTCAAAACCCTAATAGCCTACATGTATATATAGTACCCTTAAGCCTCAAAAACGTGGTGAACTTGTTCTCTAGGGTTTCCACATGTTTTTGGGCAGCTCCTTCTCTTCTCTTCTTCATCCTCTTGCTCTTGGTGTTTGTGAACCATTAGAGGAGTGACATTTGTGACTCTAAGCTTTCTAAAGTCATTACAAGAAGGATTTGAGATTGTTATTACTATATAACAATCAAGGTATGATCTAAACCCTTATTCATATGTTATATTGATTAGATTTAGGGTTTTAAGTCTTGGATTAAAAGCATGTACAATAGAGAAACCTAGATCCAAGTATTAGGGTTGCATGAGCACACTGGATGTTCTTATGGCTAAAACCCATCATATATCATCTCCAAGAATTTTCTTCCACTGATATGGAATCTGAGTATTAATGATTCTTGTGACATTAAAGTGAGAAGATGCCCAGTTTTTCAAAAAACGTTGAGTGCGATTAGCATGATCAATAGCTTTTTCTTTTTGAGTGTTAAGAAAATTATTGGTCAGCGAGATACAAGTGTTTTCCTTTTTTAGAGCAGAAAGAGATTTTTCAAGAAAAGAGTTTTTTCTTTGAGTTTCTTTAACTCAAGACTGAGATACAATTTTACTTTATTTGAGACCAATAAATTTAAACGTTAGAGATAAATTGAGTCATCTTTTTCAATATTATCAACAGAGGATAGATTAACAAGATTCTTTACCTGATACACTAAGGTATTGTCCCATTTTGACTTGAGGTCCTTTGCAGCATGAGGAGGATCAACGTCAAGGATCTCAACACTGTCATGATCAGTGTCAGTGTGTGGTTCAACAACCTAAGCCATGAGACAATTGCATTCAACGTTTGAGGATTTTTCCTTTTCAAAAGTAGATGATAGAGTGATCATCATCTCTTGAGCTGTTGAGCACTTTTGAACCTAACAACAGACATAAAATGGGAGTGAGTTTCCAATAGCAGTTCTCGCCTTTACATTGAGATTCAACATCCTCTTCTCTTCCTTGTTGAATCCGGGAACTGGTTTCCCTTTCAGCTTTCTACCAGATGCACCATCACTAGATGATTGATGCATAGCGGTGATAAGACCTTTATTGACAACATCGATCATATCAAGGTCCATGAACTTGAGAGCTTCCATGGCCTTTGATTTCCATGCAGAGAAGTTATGTTTATCAAACGAATGAATGTTGTTGCAAATAGTTGATTTTGGAGTAAAAGAGGTTGACATGATTACTTGAGTGTATCAAAAAGCTGCGCTAATACCAATTGAAGGTTTGTATCAATCAGATACACTTCAAGTATTAAGAACAACCGTAAAACTAATCTAAGCAAAACAATAAACATAAAACAAATGACACAAACTTTCTCCAAATTGATTTTTAATCAAGAAAGAGGTTTTGTCCTCACCAAGATGACGAGTTTGTTACAAAGACGATTGACACAAAGCCATGATCACAACATTAGGGTTTTCTAATGTTTTATATATACTAATCTATACATATCAATCTCATGAATTAAGAGATTATGTATCATCAATACTAAAAACCGATCTTATAATAAAGATATCAGATTTGTGATATATTCTATACTTATTTGTATCATTACCTAATATACAAAAGATTACAGTCAGATAATTATACTATAAGCTGACGTTGATAATTGATACACTGGTGCTGTAGAACTATAGATCTAGTAGATGTTTTCGTTGATCTATTAGTGTGTTATGTGTTTGACTCATCAGATCATAAGGTGTGACCTTACAGAAGTTCTCAACCCTAACCTCACTTTTGTGACACCATTTAGTTAGTTTTTTTTCTTCTTTTTTTCCCATTTAGAAGGTACTTTTTATAGAGTTTTTGGATTGAAAAATAAACAAATAATTATATGGCATTTGAGATTGGCTAGTTGAGCAACGGAAGAAGGGGCAAAGGAATTTGATGGTAGAAATGCTCGGAAGGGGAGTGTCTATAGAGGTAGCTACATGGCTGCAATAGTAGGCCTTGGCCCTCCTCACACAAATTTGAAGTGAAATATATATATATATATATATATATATATATATATATATATATATATATATATATATATATTTCTTTTGAATAAAAAAACATTAAAGTTGTGAATTGTGAGATGGTCCACCCCATTCAAAACTTAAGTTCATAATACTGAAAATAATTTACCCGTTGAGACATGTCGATTAAAGAATTGAGACAAGAATTTTTTAATAGATTAAATGGTATTTCAATATTCACAGGACAATTTACTTTAAAGTCATGCATTGTCACATTTTTTACTATTTGAAGTATCTTTTGATATTTGCTCAGATTTCTAAATTATTTGACCTATCTTCAAATAAAATCCTGACTACGTCTCTGTAAGCAACTGTTGTTGTTGAGGCCAAAGGTGTGATGTACGTCGAGGCCATGTAGGTTTTACATAGCCAAGGTCGGTCCTGAAAAATTAAATATTCTTAGAGGCCCATGACGAATAAGGAAGAAAATGTCATTATCTTTATTATAATTTTTTATTTTTAAACAAAAATATATAATGAGAAAACTTAGGCCTATGCAACTACCCACTTTATCCCTTTCAACGCCCCATATACATTGTCGGATGACTCCCTTTACACTTAGGGTGTTACTATAAAGACCACCATATACCATGTGACACTATACATTAAAAACAATTTCTCTTTTTGGATATTAATGATACATTATTTTCCACCAAAAAATATAGTCAATAATTATTTGTTTTCTTTTTCTAAATATTATTTTATTACTATTTTTATTTAAATATTACTTATTTCAATAAGTTTAAAAGGAATGGTGTTAATTCTAAAACCAATGGTGCTAGTTTGCAACATCTTTTTAAAAGTGTCACTTTTAGCCATCCCTTCGTCTATGTTAATTAGTATTTGTTATCTAATTCTCCTTTTATCTTTATTTTTTTTTTCCGTACGTTGAGTTTATGAAGACTTGTTCAGATACTGTTTTCTTTTTATTTGTTTCCCATTTTAAATATTAAATATGTATGCTTATTTATTTATTATTTATTGTTTTTTTTTTAAATTTATTATGATGATGATACATCATTGTCAATCAAATATACATGTGTATATAAATACATACTTGTATTTTCTTTTAATTATTTTAAAATAACATGTCAGAAGATTATAACTAGTACTTAAAGACTTATGAAGAATTGTTAAGATATTGTTTTTTATTTGTTTCCGGTTTTAAATACTAAATATGTTTGCTTACTTACTTATTATATTTGTTTATTTATTTATTTATTATTATGATGATATATCATTATGTTGGATTGGTACAACTGTACATAGATACATTACAAGTCGTTAAAACATATTTTTGGGTTTGATATAACTTGTTAAAATGAATATGTTGTTGTGTTTGATACGTTACAACTTGTTAAACTTGATATCATTTGGGGTTTGATACGATACAACTCAAAAAAATGAATAAGTTTTTGTTTTATGTACCTGTTGGACCACTCAAACTTTGATTGTTTATACAATTTGTTGAACTTTGAATCAAATAAGTTATCGACTTTATCATATTTCATGCATATCTAATCTAATTTTATCTATAATATTATAACTTGCAAAAATAATCTTCCAAATAAAAACAGTTAACATATAAATCAAATTCACCAACAAAAATTAAT
Organism: Lactuca sativa; assembly: GCF_002870075.4. Lineage (NCBI taxonomy): Eukaryota > Viridiplantae > Streptophyta > Magnoliopsida > Asterales > Asteraceae > Lactuca > Lactuca sativa. Next base: position 240,659,461 of record NC_056626.2, read on the forward strand.
AATCTTAACACAAACATAAGAAAGTAATTACCATAACATCAAACATCATAGATTAAAATTTAAAATCAATTCAACTAACAACCGTCATTGTCTAATTTTCTATTTGCCTCCTCTCTATATCATTGTTATCTAAATTTAACATGTTTAAAGCTTGTGCAATATTTACATAAATACAAAATAAAAATGTTCTTAGTATTTAATAAAAGTGATAATTGAAAAGCTGAAATATTTTCAGTTTTGATATCCTAAATATAAATGATTGAAGGTCCTTGAATATAACCCTACAAATAGCAAAATTATAGTCTAAATTCATTTGTAAACTCTAAAATACATGCTAGAAAAACTGATGTCATTCTAACTTAGTAAGAATGAAATGTGTTTGTTTAAAGATTTTCATAGAATACAAAATTTGAATTTCTTGCTGTAAAGCTGAAATATTTTAATTTTGATATCCCAACTTTCAAAGATTGCAACTCATCGAATATAACACTCAAAACAACAAAATTATAGTTTAAATTCACCTACAATCTCTAAATTACACATTAGAAAAAACCACATGTCAATCTGACTTAAAAAGAATGAAATATGTTTGTTTAAAGAATTTTACAAAATACAAAAGTTAAAATTTTTGTTGTAAAGTTTGAATATTTCAGTTTTGATATCCCAACTTTGAAGGATTCTAATTCATTGAATATAATACCTAAAACAACAAAATTATAGTCTAAAATCATTCAAAAACTCTAAACTACACGTCAGAAAAAACCGCATGTCAATCCGACTTAAAATGAATAAGATATGCTTATTTAAAAATTTTCACAGAATACAAAAGTTTAAATCAGGTCCAAAACCCGGTTTTTACTCGGAATTGGCCGGACTGAACGGGTAAAAAAACTGTACCAGTTTTGATCAAATCCTAGAACCAAGAACCGACCTAGCACTCCAAACAAAGGTCTAGATCTAGATCTAGATCTAGGCCTAGGTCCGGTCCAGTTCCGGTTCCGATCTGGTCCATGGATCCAAATGCTCACCCCTATCGAAGAATATAACTAGTACTTAAACACTTATTTTATGTGTCTAGTCAATCCATGCATGAAATAGGTCACGAGTTGAAAGTATGTTGCTATATTTTATCAACTTGGGAGTACTTTGCTAAAGCATAATGAAGTTGAAAGTTCATTGCTATTTTCTATGAAGTTGAAAGTACCACCATTAATTGGTTTTAGTTGTTCTTTATCATATTTGTAGGTTATCGTTGATCAAATACATGAGAAGATGTATGAAGAACTTATGGCAGAATTAGATGAAATTGAGGTGCAAAAACAGGAAATTGAAACTTTTGGATTTTGTGATATGGATTCAATACTTTGTAACCAAACATGAACTTTTATTTTGGTAGTCTGAGTATTATGTTTTGGATTTGGAAATTGAATATTAATGTTTTTATTTTGGTATTGGAATAGTATGTTTGGATTTGGAAGTGAATATTAAAATTGAATTTTATTTTATAATTTTTGTTTATAGAATTGCTACACATTTGACTGTTGCAACACCAAATTAAAGAAGAAGTACCATACATAACAACCTATTTCATTTGTTATATGACCTCCATCAACGATAAGAAAATTTGTCACTAAAGCATAATCAACAATGGATTTCCAATTTCCGACGGACCGTAACACCCTATTAGCGATGGAAAAAGAACAAAAATCATGTTCTTTTAGTTAATTTACCGACAAAATTATCACTCGCTAAGGATAAGAATTTGTCGCTAATACCATCATAGCCAATTAGCGACGAAGGATTTTTCAAGGGTCTTATTCTATCGCTGATACATCAACCAGGAATTTCCCTAGATCTCTATTGTCCGTCGCTGATACCCTGTTTCTAGTGATGTAAAATAACAAGAAGATGGCATAATAGTTGGCATCACGTTTACAATGTAACTTTAACGTAATGACTTCCATTATTGGATCTAACTACACGTTCATACCATATCAATCGGTTAATTGTGTCTAACTGCTCAACCATCCTCTAAGAGAGCAAGATGTTAAATAAAAAAAGAAAAATTCCCTACAACGCTTTCACTAAAACAAAATCCATATGTAACATTTTATTCTTGAACTCACCGAAAAAAAAAACACTTTAATGCAATAACTTCTTATCCATATTTCTTTTCCCACTTTGACCAAACCTTCGAATGTTTAAACAAAGATAAAATTGTAAAAATGGTCTCTAAGGTTGGCAAAATTCGATGGTTAAGTTTAGGTGGTGCATCAATGGTTTAAAATTGAATCTTTTTATTGAGTTTAGGTGGTGCACCAATGGTTTAAAATTGAATCTTTTTATTGATTTTGGTCCTTATTCATTTAAAAAGACGGTTATGAATTTATATTTTTCATTTTCTTGAATTGTAGAAATACATAAAATAATTTAATTTATATATTTTTAACTTAAAATAAAAAAAAAAAAACAAATAACCCATCCCCACTATTATCTTAGAGAAGCTCTTCATCACCAGCTCCACCCTCCATCACCGGTGTCTTGAACCACCATTGGCAGCCGCTACTCTCGTAGGAGTTCACCTAGATCAACCACCGCCACCTTTTCTAAAGACCTGGTTGCTAGACACCCCATCGCCATCGTTCTCTCTCCCATAAAATTAAACCCCTCACCCCCATTAAAACCACCACATCTACCCTTCGCACCACCTGCAATAACCGCCGGAGCTAACCACCATTAAAACAACCTTCATCACCTCCACAACCTCCAATGCCATCCTTAACACCCACCGTCTTTAACCCCTGTTCCGGATTCAACTTAAACCTCACCGTAGCTACCTGCAATAATATTCGTGCTTAGAAAAAAAAACAACAATTAAGATCAAATAAAGCTTACATTCCCAAAAGGAATCAAATGTTGAATTTTTTGGAGTACGTAGAGGATGGAGGAAACGTGATAAAATCATGTGCTAAACCCAAGAACTCAAATCTAAACCATAATGAGTGATGTTCTCCTATGAATTCGACGTCGGATACTTTTAGTGTTTCGGTGGCCTTCTCACATTTGCAGTTTACTCTAAGCAAGGGGTTTTTAGATCTTATATCAGAGTCCGTTACTCTATAAAATGCTTCCCATCGATCAAATCCATCCACTTCTTCTTCCAGCACACCTTCTTCCTCTGGCGCCCCTACTATCTTTGTCCCCCAACGTGTATGTGTATGTGCCCGCTTCACATATTCTTACTCTGACAAAGTCCCCCATCAGAAAACCATACTCTAATTAAGACCCAATTTGGAGACGTGGGGGTGCTGACATACGTGGGTGGGGGTGTGTATTCTTTTGATTTTTTATTGAAAAGAATAGAAAAACTATTAAAAGAGTATTTAAAAAAACCTATCTTAAGGGCATATTTCTTATTTTATACGGGGATATGGATTAAAACGACACAAAAATACCAACCAAAGGCACCAAAAACACACAACGTATCTGAAATTTGGCTAATTTTAACAAGCACATGGGCCAGTTTCTTTTTTTGCAAAAACATATCAATTTTAACAATTACAAAGATCATTTCGGACCAAAACCACATAATTTTGACGACTAAAATTGTTCTTTACCTATTTCATGGATTGTTATTTCTTATATCCGTATTGTAATAAAATAGTCAATCTATTGTCACGTGACACTCCTATGCCTACAAATTTTCAAAGTGAATTACTTAATATTTCCTTCAAGTTTTAGAATTTATAGAATTTGAATTTCAAACAATTATAATAACTATACGTTCATAAACAAAACTACAATAAATCAGAGATTACGATTTCTTTCAAAATAGCTTCTACAAAACCGTGTTGCTTATCTCCCCCAAATCCACTTCTGCATTTTGGAAAACATTGAATTCCTTGTACTTACAAGGAAAATTTTGATTTCGTATTTGATAAATTTCGGTTTGATATGGAACATCCCATAAAATCATGAATAATGCATCAAAAAGATCAGCATATAGGATCTCCAAATTCTGTTGATATATATATATATATATATATATATATATATATATATATATATATATATATATATATATATATATATATAGAGAGAGAGAGAGAGAGAGAGAGAGAGAGAGAGAGATAGGTTCATTTGTTTAAACTAAGTATTGTATTATCGTATGCATAACTATGGGTCTATCAAAATTAAATAAATATTTAAATATTTAAATAAATAAACAAGGGTATTTTAGTAATTTGATTAATAGCTTCCATAAATAGTCCCTGTAATCACGCTAGCATCAAGGGTCCTAACAACTTGTTTTTGAAGAATTGGATGCTTTCCATGGCAACTATGGTGGTGATTCTTGTTGGTTCAAGCTACACATGTCCTTCAATGAATCCTGCAAATGTAAGTATTACAAAACTCTTTCAGTTTATACTTAACAGAGTTCCTTGATCCCCACATCTGATATTTGGCAACATTTATAAATCTTTTCACCACCTGTATTTTGGATTGCAACATGAAAAAAAGAAGAATTCATACACAACTATGATTTAAAGTTGACCGCAAAATATATTTATAGGTATGTAATCCTTGGGTATGCAGTAATCAACGAGGGAATGGAATTAAGCATTACAATAGAATGGAATGTGATTCTGGACATTTTTTTTTTCTTATTGTTACTTTTTGTAAATAATGCAGTGATCATCAAGCTTCGGAATAGGGGGATGCAACAAAGTGAACAACTCTCTTCCTTCACTTTTTTTTAAAAAAAATTGAAAATTAATTTACATTTGTTATATTGTTTTATTTGTGTTGATTACCATTATTTTTTATGATCAATTGTTGAATACTATTATTTTTGTAGGTACATATGGTACATATGAAGCTTACAACATTCTACTGGAATGGAATCTTGAATTCTGATCCTGCCATAATAGAATTGTGAATATGAACATTGTATGAGATTGTGACAACCCGAAATTTCTATTCTGTACAACCCATCAATTCAATAAAAGTCAGAAAAGTTGTTGTTAAGTTTCAAACTTTTTGGAACAAGTTTGAGTAATTTAGGATTTACACTTCGAGTGATATCAGGAGAGAGGATGCCCTAGGGTTATTGTGCAACACTGTTATTCTAAAACTCCAAGAAATTAGAGTTTATTGCCGAATAAAATATTTTCAACCAAAAGCCCTAAATTTAGGAGTATATATATGACGATTAGTCATTTATTACACTTTTTCCAGATTTCAAGATCCAAATCTCATTTCTCTCTCAAGTATCATCCAAATTTTTTTTCAATATCTTCAATCTAGTAAGTGTTTCTAGCCTTCTTAAGTTGTTATATGACTTAATCTAGTGTTTTAACACACTTCTAACCGTGAAATCATTCCAAAAGGGTCAATCTTCAAGTTTCACCAAGAACACACACTTGTGTTCTTGGCCTTTTGGACCTTTTCGAGCTTCTACCTTGTAAGTGCTTCTATCCTAGAGTCTTATAATCTTTGTTACACTTCTAAACACCAAGAAAACACCCAAGAAACCAAGGATCAAGGGTGTTTACGATCCAAGAACATCTTGGGCCCTAAACCCTAATTTTGGTGCCAAAGTGTGCCTTATCCTTTCATAAGCCTTGGAAATTAACCTAGAGCCTTACCTTGATGTGTTTAGCACATAAAAATCACCAAAATACCTCATTTATATGTGTTTATGGTTTGGGAATCTCCCAAAACCGTTGTTGGGCTGAAGATTATTTTGAAGTGTTGCGTCGTTGGGCTCGATAGTATAGTTATTTTGTATTCCGGTTTGGGCCTATCCAACCGAGAGCCCTTTATGTTTAATATATAAGTATATGCTTGCATGCATATTAGGTTAACGATTTTAGCGATTCATCTAGAGCATAACGATAGCATTACAGGTTTCTTTAATCGTTCTTGTAACCTACCAATCCTCTACAGTTGATGTTCTTAATCGAGCTCTTCTGAGGATTTTGTTTAATCATTCGACACGTTTGATTCAATCTTGTTTCGTTCTTATTTTCGTGTTCTTATAATTTTATATTTACATACTTGTTCAAGATCTAATCGATCTTCATAGATTAAAGATTATTTTAATCTCATCAATTGGTATCAGAGCAGGAGGCTGTGTAATCAATACACATCTTTTCTGTGAAAAGGTTTCAATTAGGGTTTTTCCACAACTACCGATATTTATTGAGCCGTCATCTCATTATTGACGTATCTTGATATTTATTGTTTTGCTCTAATCTGCTTTATTACAAGTCTGATCTTTGAACAGGTTTTTACGATCATAATGGACGAGTCGCAATCAAATCCAATCAATATTTCTAACAGCATCGGTTCAACCACGAAGATTCCAATTCTATACACCCATGACTATGAAGTATGGGCGCATCACTTCGAAGACTATGTGATTGGATCCGAGGATAATGGGTACCTCATATGGGAAGCCATCATTAATGGACCATTTTCTCATTCTGCAACGTCCAAGACTATTAAGACACAAAAGGAGTACAATGATCTGCTAAAGGATGTGAAGGATATTGCACAAGATGAAAAGGACAAATTCCAGTGCAATATCAAGGCGTTAAGGTTGATCAGATTCGCCCTTCAGTCCGACACCTTCAGGTTGGTCAGCTCATGCACGACGGCAAAGGAAGTTTGGGATAGACTTCGCGAACTGTATTCTACAGACGAGGATCTTGAACATTCTATCCAAACCTTGCTCTTATCTGAGTTTGGAGAATTCAGGCAAGGAGCCGAAGAAACGGTGACCCAGACGTTCGATCGCTTCAATCATCTTCTCAGCAAGATGATCAAACACGATATTGAAAGGAAGCTTATCGAGCAGAAGGTTACTTTCTTAAATGGTCTGAGGTCTGAATGGAGAGCAGTGGTGTCTACAGTCAAAGCCCATGAGCAGTTTAAATCATACTCTTTGGCGAAACTGGTGGGTATTCTCAAGTCCCAAGAGAAGATTCTGGTGCAGGAGAAGAACGTCGTTTCAAGCCTTGGTTCGTTGGCCCTCCTATCTAAAAGTAAAGCTGTGATGGAGGATGAAGACCTCAACTTGGAGGAGTATGACCTCACTTCTGAGGATTATGCTATGATGGTGTCCAATCCCAAGAGGTTCATAAAGAAGAGATTCCCTAGCAATAAAAACCGAAACTGGCAGGGGAGTTACAGTTCAGAAAAAGTGAACAATGAACCGAAGGTTGAGGAGCCCAAGAAGGAACCGAAGGTGGATGGCGATTCCGGAGTAAGCTGTTACTATTGTGGTGGGAAAAACCACTATGCTAAGGATTGTGTCCTAAAGAAGATGGCTGAAAAGGATGATGGAAAGGATGAGGAAGCTGTGTTGCAGAAGAGGTTGGATGAGTTGAGAAAGAAGAAGTCTACCGCTAACCCTTCTATTAATGCTCTTATTGTGCAGGGTTCGGTTAATGATGATGAGTTCGGTAGCACGGAAGTTTGGTCTACCGACTCAGAAGATGATGAAGTAAGAAAGCCTACCCATGGAAAGGCTTATGTGGCCAAGGAGGAGACCAGTGGAGGAAGATGCTTCATGGTGTCTAATGTATCTCAGATGAGGGGATACAACACCGATGGTGGAAGCGAGGAACCGAAGGTGCAGGAGGACATGTGCTTTACGGCCAAACCACTCAGCCAACAGTTCAATGAGCTTGATGAACTGATAAAGAAGGTACAATCGGTTTTTGTTTCATTTAAAGTACCACAATCCTCATATGAGAAAGAACTTAAAAATGTTAATACAAGAATTTCTCATCTAGATAGTAGCTTAACTCAAACTCGAGTCACCAATTCTAACCTAACTGATCAATTAAGCAGGGTGGCGTCGAAGAGTGAGGAGCGGCGAATGTGGATCGAGTTGAAGGAGTCTGAATTAGTTAAAGTTAAAGACGAAAACATTTACTTGCAAAGAGATAATTTAAAATTATTAAAACATCGGAATGTTTTTTGTTTAATTGCAAAACGTCTATATTCTAATATTACTCAGCTTCACTTGGACTGTGAAATAGGCCAAAAGATCCATCGCATGATTTTGCCCTTCCTTGAGTTTAAGGAGGATGAAATCGATGCCGAAGCCTATAATTGTGAGAGTGTGATATCGTCTGATGATGTCAATCCGACCTACATGTATGGACTGGAAAAAATTGAGTCCTTCATTAAATCCAAGGACCACAAGGACATGCTTAAAAATCTTTTGGATGAAAATGATAGACTTAAACTGAGACCCGATACCATACAAAAATTTGACTCTTTAAACGCCAACGTAAGCTCAGAAAACAAAATTGATGTTGAAAATGCATCTGAGCTTAACGAAGACGACAACATGAGTGAAATTTCTGTAGAGGACACGGTTGACTGCTCAGAATTTGTTAAAAGCGAACCTGAAAACCACAAGAATCTTATCTCTGAAAATTCAGTAGAGTTCGCTCGATTGTCCCAACAAAAGTCCCCGATATTAGCAGAGAAAGCAGTTGTGTATCAAAAGGTCAGGACCACTCCGAATCAAGTATACAAGGTGACTGGAGTAACCGAACATCAGACAGCTGAACTCACAGCTATTGTAAACGAAGACAATGCTGATGGCTGTGATGAGTACTTCTGGTCTGCTCCAATAGATAATGCAAACGAAACGGTTGGCTTATCTGAAAGAACCTCCTGGATGAGTAAAGGTAGATACATACCTGAACCCTTGAATAAACCGGATAATTTCGACGGGCCTAGCACCAGTGGTACGAAAGACATTCCTCTGGAGGATGAAAGTTCGGCAAAAGAAGACGTTCCCTCTACTCCCTCAGCTCAAAGTGAAACTCCTTCAGACATTCCCTCTACTCCCTCGGCTCAAAGTAAAACTCCTTCAGTTCAAAAGGAACCAGCCAAGGAGAAATCGAAAACGAAAGCTAATGTTCATCATCAACCAAAGCAGACGAGGAATAAGAAGAGAGAAAGAACCAAAGATACAGGAAGAATCTCTCTGAAAGGAGACAATTCTGGCAATCCCAGAATGCATACTTCTCACATCAAGACAAGAATCTGAAGTATGAAAACAATCCTGTAGGAAAGCCTGAGAGCAACAATAACCGAAAGCCAAGGTTCGGTCCACAAGAGAATTCCCACCGAAACCAAAGGTTCGGTTCAGAAAATGACTTCAACCGAAAGCAAAGGTTCGGTTCAAAGAACGATTCCAACCGAACGTAAAGGTTCGGTTCTGAAGTTAAAAGAGAACAAAACTCTAAGGTCAGTCCCTCCAATGATCAAAAGCAAAAGGGTCACCTAGAGTCTCCAGCCAGGAAGTCCTCTCAATCCAAACCCACTCCTTCCAGTTCTTCTAATTCTTCCTCTTCCACCAATTCATCTCCATCTTGCTCTAAACCTAATTCTGTTCGTTCTAAAAAATCTCATTCGTCAGCTGAACAAAAGGGCAAACAGAAGGTCAATGAATTCAAACCAGAGTCCAAACCGAACGTACCCAATCCTAATAAGATAAAAGTTTTTACCATTAAAAAGAAAGATGAAACAACTCTCATAAAACGAACATATCTAGTTGACATCTCTCTTACTGTTCCTGTTCCCATGAAAAGCTCACGTGGACCCAAGAAACTTTGGGTTCCTACATCGATAGTGCCTGCTCACGTCACATGACAGGGAGGAAAGAGGAGCTCAGGGAATACAGATCTCTTGCAAATGGTGGCAACGTCAAGTTTGGAAATAACTCCTTCGGCACCATAAAGGGATACGGGATGATAACAAATGGGGACTTTACTATAAGGAAGGTGGCTTATGTGGAAGGACTCCAACACAACCTCATCAGTGTATCTCAGCTTGTTGGAGGTACAGGTCTCAAAGTCTCATTCGATGATGAAGGTTCTGAAATTATAGAGAAAAAGACAAAGAAAGTGATTCTCAAGTCGGAGCGAAAGGGTGAAATGTTTCCCTTAAACCTTAAACCTATCAAAGGAAACCCAGCTATATGCTTGTTATCAAAAGCTCAATCCGACGAAAGCTGGTTGTGGCACCGAAGACTCTCTCATCTCAACTTTAAAGATATCAACCGACTTGTCACTGGAGGTCATGTTAGGGGTCTTCCATTGCTCAAGTTCGACAGAGATCATTTGTGTGCTGCATGCGAAATGGAGAAGCAGAGTCGTCAAAGTCACCCATCTGTAATCAACACAAAAGTTGTTGAACCACTCGAATTACTTCATATCGATTTGTGTGGTCCTTCATCTATCGAAAGCATCGGTGGTAGCAAGTATATTCTTGTTATTGTTGATGACTTTTCACGATTTACATGGGTATTCTTTCTAAAGCTCAAATCTGAAGCGACTCATAAGCTGAAATTGTTCATTAAGCAGATTGAAGTACAACTCAAGAAGGTCGTTCGCAACATTAGGAGCGACAATGGTCTGGAATTCAAGAACAAGGAGTTTGAAGAGTTTCTAGCAGAAAAGGGAATAAGTCACAACTTCTCAGCTCCCTACACACCTCAACAGAACGGAATAGTCGAAAGACGAAACCGATCTTTGTGTGAAGCTGCCCGAACTATGCTAATTTCGCTTCCTTACCTCTTTATTTTTGGGCTGACGCCATTTCTGCTGCTTGTTTTACACAGAACAGGTCTTATCTCAACAAGCGATTCACGCTCACACCTTATGAGATACTAAACAACAGAAAGCCCAATGTGAAATTTTTCCATGTGTTCGGCTCACGATGTTTCATCTTTAACTCTAAAGAACACCGCAACAAGTTCGATGTCAAAGCCGACGAGGGAATCTTTCTGGGTTATTCTCTCACATACAAGGCATACAGGGTCCTAAACAAGCGTTCGAGAAGAATTGAAGAGACATACTATGTGACATTTGACGATAGCTATATCAAAAAGCTACAGGCCAAAGAAGACACCGCTGGGGAAATCTTTCCTCAAACTGGCCAAGTCACAGTCTCGATCGCCAATTTATAAGAGAAATTTCTGGAGCTCTTTGATGAACCAGAGAAAGCTTCTCTCTCAGAAGCAGGTGCAGCAGACAACAAGGTTGACCACATGAAGCAGATTGTCGAAGAAGCTGCAAGGAGAATGAATGAAGTAGGATCGACTTCTGATGAACCTCCATCTAACAATGCTTCTGTCGAGGGGGAGCCAAGCTCTCATGTCGAGGGGGAGCCACGCTCAAATGTCGAGGGGGAGCCAAGGTCACATGTCGAGGGGGAGCCAAGGTCACATGTCGAGGGGGAGCCAAGTTCTACAACTCCAACCGAAGGTGCTTCTCCAACCGAAGGTACCTCTCCAACCGAAGGTGCTTCAACGCCTGAAAGCTCAGCACCACAAGAAACCCCTGAACCTCAAGTTTCTCAAAGCTCATCAATCGAGGGGGAGCATGATGATATGACGCTTGATTATGATAGCCAATCTGAGCCAGAAGAAATGATCAATGCTGAACTAGACCCAACCTTTGATCCGAATTACCCTCCTCTTACCAAATGGACCAGAGATCATCCTATCTCTCAAGTAGTTGGTGATGTATCTGAAAAGGTTCTGACCCGATCACAACTGAAGGCAAAACAGACATCCTTATTTTCAAAGGTTGAGTTTTGTATGTTTAACTAATTCGTATCAAAAGTTGAACCGAAGACAGTTAACACTGCCCTCGATCACTCTGATTGGGTTCAAGCAATGCAAGACGAACTGAACGAATTTGAAAGGAACAAAGTCTGGCGCCTCATTCCAACTCCTCCAGATGCTTCGGTTGTTGGTCTCAAATGGGTTTTTAGGAACAAAATGGACAAGGAAGGTAATGTTATAAGAAACAAGGCTCGTCTGGTGGTAAAGGGATACTGTCAAGAGGAAGGGATAGACTATGAAGTGACTTTTGCTCTGGTAGCTAGGCTAGAATCTGTTAGAATATTTCTGGCTTATGCTGCTCACAAAAACTTTGAAGTTTTCCAAATGGACGTCAAGTGTGCATTTCTTAATGGAGAACTCGAAGAAACTGTGTATGTGGAGCAACCTCCTGGGTTCGTGAACGAAAAGTATCCAAACCATTGCTATATTCTGGATAAAGCTGTGTACGGCCTCAAACAAGCTCCGAGAGCCTGGTATGAAACACTAACTAAATTTTTAAAGATGTCTAAATTCAAACAAGGTTCGGTTGACCCAACCTTCTTTCGCAAAAAGGAAGGTAACCACCTTATGATAGTTCAAATTTATGTCGATGACATCATCTTTGGCTCCACGAATCCCAGCTTAACAGCTGAATTCAGAAAGCTGATGGAGACTAAATTTGAAATGAGGTCAATGGGTCCTATTAACTTTTTCCTTGGTTTAAATATTAGACAGGGACCCGAAGGCATATTTATCAATCAGGAAGCTTACACGAAGACTCTCCTAGCAAAGTTTGGCATGATGGGAGACTCAAAAGTCAAAGTCCCAATGGCATTCGGCACCAAGCTTACCCCATCTCTAGACAAACCGGCTGTCGATATCACGGTCTATCGTCAAATGATAGGCTCACTAATGTATCTTACTGCTAGCAGGCCTGATATCATGTTTTCTGTGTGTTATTGTGCTCGATTTCAGGCAAACCCACGCGAACCTCACATGCTTGCAGTGAAGAACATCTTACGCTATCTCAGGCGAACCACCTCCTTAGGTCTATGGTATCCATCCAACTCATGCTTCTTCGTTCAAGCCTATTCTGATGCTGACCTTGGAGGATGTGGACTCGACAGAAAAAGCACAATTGGTGGCTGTCAATTCCTTGACGAGAAGTTGGTCAGCTGGCAATCCAAGAAACAAACGTGTGTGTCGTTGTCTACTGCCGAAGCGGAATACATAGCTGCTGCTTCTTGCACCTCACAAGTGATTTGGATCCAAAGTCAACTTCGAGACTATGGACTCAATATGAAGAAGATCCCATTATACTGTGACTCTGAAAGTGCAATTAGGATATGTCATAACCCAGTGCAACACTCTAAAACCAAACACATAGCACTGAGGTATCACTTCATCAAAGATCATGTGGAAGATGGAAACGTCGAAGTTTACTTCGTAAGAACCACTGATCAACTGGCTGACGTCTTTACCAAAGCTCTTCCTGAAGCATCATTCAATAAAATATTTCAAGGGCTAGGTATGATGGAATCAGAGTCAGTACCTCACACTACCTCTCCACCTCAAACGTAAGAAGCGAAACCAACCGAACGTTCGGGTTCGGTTAAACCATCTGACTCGCTCATCAGTTCAAAGGTAGTTTTTCTCTATTGTATATTTCTTGTACAATTTTGTTTTTCTTTGTGTTAAAAGTATTTTCCAATTGCATGTCTAAATTCCTTGGTTTCTCAAAATTTTCCAAAACCGAAACCTACCAAAGGTTCGGGTTCGGTTTTTCAAAATTTTGTTGAACCGAAACCAACCGAAGGTTCGGGTTCGGTTTTTCAAAATTTTCCTGAACCGAAACCAACCGAAGGTTCGGGTTCGGTTTTTCAAAATTTTCTGGAACCGAAACCAACCGAACGCTCGGGTTCGGTTTTTCAAAATTTTCTGGAACCGAAACCAACCGAACGCTCGGGTTCGGTTTTTCAACTTTTTCCCAACCGAAATCAACCAAACGTTCGGATTCGGTTTTTCATATTTTTTCCAAAGTTTTTTTTTAAGTCTTATTTTTTTTTCTTACTTATTTTTTTTATTCTTTTTATTTTCTTTTATTTTTTTTATTTCTTTAATAAATCTCAAAAACTCCAAAAATATTTTTTTTATTTTTTCTTGTATGTTCATTCGTTTATGGGGGTATAATTGATGAATTACTTAAGTGTCCCTAGAAGCATGCTGCTGTATGTGTCCCAAGCCTCATAAGATTTTGAATAATAGCCTTCATGACCTGGTATACACAAACCTTGTCTTCCCAATAAGGCTAACACATTTATTCTAATCGTGAGCTACCTCACTCTCTTCTCACATGAGTTAAGAGTTTCCTGCTTGGTCCTTATTTTCGCAGCAGAGGTACTATGTTTTCTTACACCATCTCCATTTTACTTCTCCATTACATTCGTTTCATCATCGTAACCCTTGAGACTCTCAGAAGTTACCACTGAGGTTTATGGTTACACAACATCTGTGTTTATGATCTTAGTTTCGTGTCACTACGAGCTGAGTGAAACCCCAAATTCAACACCTAATGGATTAATGGTGAACAATTAATTTGCTCAAGTTTTCACCAAAGGATTGACGAATGTACCCTAATGAAATCTCAAATTTTCTTTTGTGTGATTCCTATGAAATTGTTAAACACCATAACATTTCTTCCCTTGGGATCCAGTTTTTAATTTTTTTTGAGATTTTATAATTTTCCAAGCCAATTTAAAATACATTCATACCTACTTGTTCAACAGGCTACACCGGTCTCACAAGTACTTTGTTCACTTTCTTTCTTACTTCAAGAATAGAATTGTTGAATCAAAGCGAAGGCCACCCTTATTTAGCCTAATTAAAAGAAGCCTTTCAACATTTATTAATAAGTGTTTGATCGTAATTCAACGGGAATCCACACTAACACTTTAAGGTCTCTCTTGACCTTGAAGGAAAAGATTCGTGCCCGGGATCATCAGTTTCGTGTCATTATTGACATCACAGAATATCCTTAAAAGAGTTGTTTTATTTCTTTTTCTTTTACACTCTCTGCACGAAAATCTTTGATTTTCCAAAATTCCGTTACTAAATTTTACAGGCTGTATTATTACTTGGTGGTTAATTATGGAGCTGTGGTCAAAAACGATCCACGTGGGCATTTAATTCAAAAGATGCCGTTTAAAAGGATAAGACGAAAGGTTGCTGACTCGGCGGGAGTTAAAAGGATTGAAATTCAAACGACGGTAAAAAGGGGGCGCGTGTGAATTTGAAACGACCATGCTTTTACTGACATTGTGGACGCGTGTGCGAAATCCAAGCGTCATCCCTCTGGCAATTAAAGGCGCGTGAGGAATTGAAACGGTTTTCTCTCTAAAACGGCGCTTGTTGGGCGGCATGATCCTAGGAATCTGACATTCTCTCTCCTACGTGATCATCGCACGCCTCAACTGTCATCCATCTGTCCCTCAGGAAACCTTTTCGTATTTCCATAGAAGATTTGAAACGATTTTTCTCTCTCCTATCACCCACTATAAAAGGCCGTCTACACCACCTTTTACCTCTTTACTGCCTCCGAAATTTCCAAAGAACACATACTCCCAAACAGCTTCACTGTTCATCATCTTCTTCATACCTTCAACAATGGCTGAATCCTCTTTCGTCCATGCTACTTCACAAATCCTCCCCATCCGTCCACAACAATGTCTGGTGATTGACCTCAACCCTTTGGCGTACGATTCCTACATGTCGCCGATTCCTACGCGACTGCTTATTACGACAAGGCAGTCGAACGGGTGTTCTTCGAAATTGCAGACCACAAGACATCAGTTTCTCGCCAACGTTTCTGCACCATGCTTGGGTTTGCTGTTGACCCATCAAGAATTAATCCGGAGACGATTCCGGTTGGGCATCTGTATAACATGTTTTACAACATGGGGTACACAGAGGTCCTCACCTCCGTCGCTAAGTTCAAAAAGTCCTGCCTGCCGCCACAGTGGAACGGCTTATTTACAGTCCTCTTCAAGGGCTTGTCGGAACGGAGCTCAGGATCCGACGGTGCCAGTCGCCTCTTCCTGTCGATCATGTACGCGGTCTACAACGGGATTAACCTGGACTATGGGTTGGTCCTATGGCAACAGCTCATCCAGAGCCTTTCTTCATCATCACGACACTCTGAGGTGTCGTTGGCCCGGTTCTGGATTTTGATTACAAAGTGGGCGATGGACAAGTTTGACATTCCCACTGCTGCCGGTGCATCGATGTCTTCTGTAGGTACGTTTCATACCAAGAAGATCATCGTCTCAGATGCATCTAAATTCTCTTTCATTGGATCCATTCTGGAAACAATGTATGGAGACGTGCCCTCTGAAAGCAGGTTGATTCGGACGATCAAGGAATTCAGGCCAACTGGTCCTAGGGAGCTTACACTGGATATGCTCAGGTCTATTCACGATGCAGACAAACCGGTGAACAGGGGCAAAAAGGCTGACAAAGGGAAGTAAGTGACCAAAGCTCCCAAGGGTCCTTCTCCCACGAAGAGGAAACAGACAAAGGCTGCACAGTCCCCACAGCCGAAGAGGAGGAAGACACAACCGAAGCGCAAGCTCGTTATTCCCTCTTCTTCCAGTGATTCTGAGGGCGAGAGTTCGGGTTCTGACGGCTCTCAAGGAGACGAATCCCCTCAACGAGGCAACACACCACCTCGATCACCTACCCCAGAGATGGAACTTCACAATTCACTAGTTCCTTCACCTCCTCCAACCATTCCTACTTCCATTCCGACCATAAACCCCACTATTCCCCCAACATCTTTCCCTATACCACCACCCATTTTCACAACTGCCACCGAAACACCACCAATAACCGAAACCCCTCCCATAACCGAACCACCACAAACCGAAACCCATACAACCGAACCTACCCATACTCAACCACCACCCAAATTTAACCCCACACCGACTCAACCTGAACCTACCAAAACCACATCACCCCCAGCTTTACCACCCCCTCCATCTCCAGAAAATGCCTCTGATGGAGACAACCCTTACCTTGGCGGTGAACACATGAACTTTGATTCGGTCTACTATAGTCCGTTTCAGGTTCTGAGTGACGAGGAGGATGATGCTACAGTGACAAAGAAGCATCTAAAGGAGCTCCACGAGAAGGTTGACCTACTTCTCGCCTCCTCTTCCAACCAGCAGTCCTCTCTCTCTGAAGCTGGGCTTCAGAAAATTGTTGATGCCTTCTCCAGGGCTCAACATGATTCGGTGGCCTCAGCAACTGCTGCTATCGACGCCTCAACCAGAGCCTGTGAGGCAGCAACCGAAAAAGTCGATAAACTATTCTCCGGCGCTTCTGTCCTGTTGAAGTCCTTACAGGAAAGCGCCGACGCCACAAAGACAACTTTGGAACCGATTGTTCAGCAATTGGCCAAGTTCGTCTCAACGGAGTTGACTTCGTTCGTTGCCCTTCGCCAAAACATAAGCGACGACAACTCGGCCCTTCGTGCCTCCATCGATGCGCGCCTCGCTAAGCTATAGGAGGATCTCGCAGCCGAGAATTCTTTGATGGACGTTCTGGCGAGCAAAACAACCGCCCTAAAGGTCAAGAGCACTCAGCTATCCAACTCTCAACAACAGCTGGAAGCTCTTCGATCCGAAAGGGAGGTCATCAAGACATGTGTTTCGGATGTACACGCTGCCTTATCCAACATCCTAGAAGCACACGATCCTATTCTAAACCACTCAGTGAGGCGAACCCTTGCTGAAAATCTCTCTCCGGCCATGGACCTTCTAAGCAAAATCGAAGGCCTTCCTAGTTTCGTGTACATTCCGAAACAAGGGGGAGATGAGAAGAAGAACGGATCGAAACCACCTCCTTCCTCCAAAGCTACTCACACAACCGAACCACCTCCGACTAGTCATGCTTCAGGTTCGGGTGTGAAGAACAAAGGCAAAAACATAGCTGAGGAAGAAGATGAAGATGAAGACAAGGAGACCATTGCTGACATGTTGAAACGAAAGAACAGTCGCAATGCTGACGATGATGCCAGTCGTGTGGCGCGAGAGGCTGAAGAAGCCGAACGCAAGCAAAAGGAAGCCCACGATCTCCTTGAGAGCAGGAAGACTCTCTTCCCTGCCTGGACCAGGGAGCGCTTGATTAAAGAGGCCATATATACTCCCAGCATCTTATGGCTCGAGCCAGTTATCTCGTTTGACTGCAATAATACTGTCGACTCGCAGTTCGACATGCCGCTGACTCGAAAGGCGTTTATCTTCCACGCCTTCTCAAACATTTTTGAAGTCCCTCGTCCGAACGCTGAGCTTGACAGGGAGCTCATTGACTTCTATCTGGCGGCTGCTCGTCCTCAATACCTTACTTGGAGCGCCCAGAAGATTGTGAACGTTCGGGTGCTGAAACCTTACACCGAAGGTCGTTTTATAAACGTTCGGTTCAAGTAGATTCGGGGATCTGCAAGAAATGCTCATCTTATCTCCCTGGCAGATCTACCGAACCTAAATCCTCATGATTGGATTGTCCTGCATAATATCCTTTTGACTGATGAAGCCGAATATAGTCCTATCATAGACCATATCAAAAGGATGTTAGTCTGCTACATCATGGAGGTTGCCCTTATGGATCAGGAGGTCGCCACAGTCTTCAAGAAGAAACCGAAGATTGCTCCTGTGGGATCGGCCAGTGATCTCAACCAAATGCAAATGGGCAGGATCGACCCGAGACGCAACTCGGTTATGTTCACTAGAGCAGAAGGAAAGAAATGTCTCTTTGCTTTAGCTGACAAACACCTTTACACCACTGCTTGTCTGGAGCATGTGTTGTCGATCACCAAGAGGTGTAAAGAGAATTCGGATGATGACATCAAGTACTTCAACGACATGATCCAATGGTACATCCGGTTTAGACAGACAATTCTCTCTCTCACCAAATGTCTGTTTAGCACCGTGAAGAAGAAGGTACCTGCTTCAGCTGCTGGCCCAAGTAACAAGTGAAGGTCTCGCTCCAATTGACGCAAAGGGGGAGATTGTTGGGCTGAAGATTATTTTGAAGTGTTGCGTCGTTGGGCTCGATAGTATAGTTATTTTGTATTCCGGTTTGGGCCTGTCCAACCGAGAGCCCTTTATGTTTAATATATAAGTATATGCTTGCATGCATATTAGGTTAACGATTTTAGTGATTCATCTAGAGCATAACGATAGCATTACAGGTTTCTTTAATCGTTCTTGTAACCTACCAATCCTCTACAGTTGATGTTCTTAATCGAGCTCTTTTGAGGATTTTGTTCAATCATTCGACACGTTTGATTCAATCTTGTTTTGTTCTTATTTTCGTGTTCTTATAATTTTATATTTACATACTTGTTCAAGATCTAGGCGATCTTCATAGATTAAAGATTATTTTAATCTCATCAACCGTAAACACCCCAAAAGGTGTTATAATGACCCATATTCCTTCCTTATGCCTAGAATCTAGCCTAGACTTTTACCTTGAAGTGTTTACGACTTGAAAACATCAAAATACCATAGTCCATAGGAGTTTACGGCAGTAAACACATGGAGAAATGGTCCATGGGCCGTAAACTCCATTTAGGAGTGTATTGATGCCACAAACACTTACTAAGGCTTAAACATGAAGTAGGAATGCTTGGAATGACTTAGAAGACTTCAAATAAACAAATGGTCAAAAGGTTATGAGCTTACGACCGTAAACTCAAGGTTTTACGACCGTAAACTCAATGGGTTATGGTCTTTAGGGAGTAAACTCATGAAAGGGGTTGTTTTGAACCCTAAACTCAATAGCCTTGTCCTACAACGCTTAGATGCACTCCTTAGCACTTATAACACTTATATAAAGTGTTTATCATGTCCTAGGATGTCTTAACTTTGTTAATTAGTTGTTTAAAAACTAATTGGATATATATATGTGATATTATATGTTATCTAGGATCATAAGGTGTGTACAAGTCTTCCCTTGACACTTAGCATCCTATTCAGTCCGTTCATCCCAACTACTTGCTACAGGTGTGTTCATACCCCTTAATCAATATTTTAAATGTTTTTAAATGCTTTTATGGGAGGGATACAAGTTGAATCATGCTAGTTATTATATCAATCACATGTGATTAATAAGCAGCATACAAATAGATTTACTACTCTTTTAGCTGTTTTACCAAACATATTACTTCAAATGGTTTTTCCAAAACATTTTTACTCGTTTAAAAACTCTTTGTTAAACTGTCTTACATACTGAATGTATCTTTTCAAACCCTGTTATAGTTGTGATTGAAAACAAATGTTTTCCTTATACATTACACTGTTCTTATCAAACAAACTGATTTCAAATCGTTTTACAAACTGACATCAAGTCATCTTTTCGTAGTTATAAAACTTTTCAAAGGTTTTACAAAACTTCTTTTATACTTTTATATTGTTAATTGCATGCCTATATATGTATAGTTATATAAATAATGTTTAAAGTACTTAGGAAGGCTAGCTCGCTTTACCTCCTTTTCCTCGTTGTGATGTGGCTTTAGGGCATCGGTTATCCGTCCGAAGGTCTTCTAAATATTAGTTGTATATTCTATATACATATATAGACATAAAAGTTCTATCAGTTAATTCAATACCCTTGGGTAGCAGGGGTATACTTTCATGTTCATTATGTACAAGTTATATTACTAGTAAGCTACAATAGGCGTAGTTTAGGAAGTTACTAATACTATTACTAGAACACAGAATCACACTATGAGTCAGTTCATTCATGAGTCAATACATGCTAGATAGAGAAAGAACACACATTACAACTAGTACATACAGTACATTACTATACATGCTAGATAGAGAGAGAACACACATTGCAGCTAGCACACGTAGAACATTACAGTACATACAGGCTAGATAGAGAAAGGGTACACTTTATAGCTAGCACATTTATTACATATACATTCATGCAGTTATGTGAACCATTAAACGGGTCATGGCACTTCCTGCCATGACCGTTTTTGTATCCAGAATCTCCTTAATTGGGGAGCGTATGATTTTGCGTATAGATCTATACTGGATTGACTATCCTACACCTTGTTGCTCGCTACAGTGGGACTTGCAAGTCTACGGGTGCCAAATGTCATTTCTTACGGCGTCTTACATCTACGTTTTACTAGAGTTGGTAGCAGGATACAGGTCGATCATATGTTACATTAAATTAGTTGTAGTTATTTGATACTGCACTATAATACTATTTCATTTTCCCATTACATTCACTTCGTGAACATTCACACGATGCATGGTAATGTAGAAACTATATTTTGGTTAGTGATAGTCAGATTTGGGAAAATACACATTCTTACAAGAGACACAGTCAAATACTAGATGCCTTGGTAGAAGGCTACTTTCAGTAGGAAGCATAGGGTTTTCTAGGAGGTTCAAAACTTTTACATACTTACACGTCTCATTCTTACAAATACTTTCTTACAAATTAAGACACTAAAATACTTATGATCTCACCAGCTTTAAAGCTGATACTCTCTTTCAAAATAACTTGTATCCTCAGGTCAACAGTAGACAGGTACCGATGCAATGTTTAGATAAGATGGAGCTCGTTCAAGACTCATCTTTCATTTTGATTTATACTTTAGTGTCTATTAGATATATCAGAACACTTGTTCTAAAATTATATTATTAATGCCATGGATGATGTTGTTGCTTGTTTACTACTATTCATTGTTGTGATACTGTACATGACGTCCTCAGCCCCAGAACGTTTCCGCCGTTCATGGTTTTGGGGTGTGACAGATTGGTATCAGAGCATTGTTTATATCGAATTTAGTATATCAACCCATAAAAGATATACAGACTATAAATACAATGGGATTAAAATACTCTGACCAAGAGTTTATACCTTAAATAGTGAAATATTTAATTAATTATACATGCCTGCATTCATACTAAAATCTGTGTCACAATGACAAGAACAAAAGAATTACAATTGTTGGGCAACACAAGTGGACTTAGAGACATATAGTCAAAGTTGGGAAGATATAGCGTGATCAACTATATTATCCGAGGTTTGAATAGCATGTGCCTAAGTGTAGTTGTGAGGTTGTAACAAGTCTAAAATATTACCAACAATACCACAATGAGAACAATAGTACATAATCTAAAATACTATAGGGGTGTTTTGTGTTACTATAATTACTTACTTGAGAACTAAAAAGGATCTTCATTACTAAGTTGATAGTTGCTAAGTGGATAAACTAAGGTTATATGTAACTAGGATGTTATAGACTTAGAATCTGTGAAATTTTTGCTTTACCCTATTCCTTGTGAATTTTGAGTTAAGGTCACTTAATCGAAGGCCTATCCTGTTTTGATTACATATAACTGGTATGCATTTTACAAATAGTGATGTAACTAATGAAGATTTTCTAATAATTATCTAGATAGTTTGTCTAATAATTATTTCCTTACCTCAATTCTCGTATAGATAACATGGCAAGACTCCATCCCCACGGCAACCCGTACCTTCCGAACGAAGTCATTGCTGGATGGTTTGGAGAAGAACCAGAGAATGACCATTCGATCCCTTTGAATGATCACCATGATGAAGGCCTTTCGGATGGTGCTAACTCCAAACCCGAGGTTGAGAACCTACCCCAGGCAGCTCCCTTTCCAAATCCTAACCCTCGTCCGGCTTTTCATGGCCCGACGCCTCCTTGGGTAGAATGCTTGGAAACATGGAGCCAAGGACAAGATCAGCCAATGCCATTTAATGGTGACCGAAGCTTTTATGACCTGAGCAATGGGGGCTCAACAGACAGAATCTTGCCAATCCTGGTCCGCAGAGTGGCTCGAAATGAGATTCAAGGCAGGACAGCCCTACATCAGATCATAGAAGTTGTCACCAATGCGAGAATGCATAACCTTTGCACCATTATCCTGGAAGATGCTCGTGAGAGATCTGAAAGAAACCATGAAGCCCTACTTCAAGCACTGACTAAATCACAAGCCAAAGTCATAGAGCTCCGAGTACGCCAGAGGGTGTACGAAAGACACCTGCTTGATGTGGAACGCCAACCGGCTGAACTAAGAGTTCACCAGAGGGATTATCGTCACTAGTAGGAGATGTTTTACTTTCCTTCTTTGTTTTAAAGAACCATGTTCCTGTGTATGTCCTATGTGACATTTTCTATGTAACTTTCTGGTACTGTAAGTACTGTTAGTTAGGCCTTATACGGCAAAACTTTTCTACTCTGGATATGATGTAAGACCTTCTGCAAGGTCAATTTTTCCTGAACTTATGTGTCATGAATATCAAAGATATTGGCAGTCAGCTAACTTCTATGTCATTCTTTATTCAAATACTTTCATTGTGCTATCATTGGAGTCTATCTGAAACCTACTCTAGTCGAGTTATTGAACTAGGGTGTTCTAGCTTAGGGATAATTCCCAATTCTTCTTCAAGGGTTGGATCATGCTATTTACCAACCAATGGTACCCTGTTTTAGACGTCAAGAGTTATAAGACCATAGTACGAACTTACCTCTATTCTATTTTAGGACTGCATCATAGGGATGTAGGTCAAACCTTCGCGAACATACTTCTAATCTGTACTAGGACTGCATCATAGGGATGTAGGTCAAACCCCCGAGAACATACTGCTACTCTTTAGTTGAGCAATCGAAATTCATCTAGGTTCAATCATACTAGCTCACAAACTCCTTTTCTTTTCGTGTAACAGAATCATGTCGGCATCCGGAAATAGTCAGTCGAATAACGAAACCCCTGCCTTTCCTATGGATGCTGCTACTTTCCAAGACGCAGTTACAGCTGCCGTGATGGCTGCCTTGACAGTTGTCCTTGCAAACCGCAGCGCTATCAACGCAAACAAGACTGATAAAGGAGTTAACAATTCTGATCGTTGTAACGATTCGAGGAGTCAACAAATAGTAACAGTCGTAAACACCCAAAACAACAACTCAAAGTTCAAGAAACGAAAACGTCAAGCCCAAGTGGAATGCAAGCGATTTCAGAGGATTGCCATGCAACAGCAACCTGTGGCAACCCCAACCATCACAACACCGGTTAAACGATATGAGGGAACACTCCCGAAGTGTGACCGGTATAACTATCACCATAAGGGAATATGCTGAGTATGGAAATGCAACAATTGCAACAAGATGGGGCACATTGCTCGTTTCTATAGAACTACCTCCACCACTGGAGCTAGCCTAGTTTGCTATAGTTGTGGTGAGGCAGGGCACTATTATAGAAATTTTCCGAAAGAGAAGATCAATGAAAGCAACCGTGTTCCCATAACTCCTACTCGACACTTCACTTCCACCACCGATGCTGGCACTAGCCAGATATGTCATTTATGTGGAGAGATGGGACATCTCAAGAAGGACTGTCCAATAGCAAAGAACACGGGCTCAGACAAGAAGATTCCCAGGATCACAGCTGCAGGAGAAACTACGTCGGACCTTCATTAGAGTATCTAAGGCGTTCATTGTAACAGACTTATAAACTGTTTAAAGCTAGTGCAACTCGAGTCTTATCTTTTGCGAGATCCAGTCAGTAAAGGATGCTCGTGCTGCGTATACATGTCTTTTGTAGTATACCTTATTCACAACAATGGTCTTGTAGTAAGTCTAAAGTACTGTAAACTCTGTTAAAGATTGAACTGTTGTGTTTTGTCTATAACGCCTTTATGTTCAAATCTAATGTCTATTACTTCTAAGTAAGTCCGACATTATCATACAACTTGAGATAATTCGATCCGTACATGTCACACCCCCAAACCAGGCGGCGGAAACGTTCGGGGGCTGTCGTGACTCAATTGAATACCATAACATTGAATATATATGAAACGTAACAACATTCGTCACCATGCATTAATATAGTACAACCAGTAGAGTTTACATGAAGTACATTGTTTAAAGATTACATTCCCAAAATAAATTGTTCGATTCGTACATAAATAAACCGCAAGCCATCACTGAACATGATTTCCTTTGATTCACTGGTTCCCTGAGAATACAAGTATTTTGAAAAACGTCAACATATGAAATGTTGGTGAGTTCATAAGTTGTGTTTGAAATACAATGTTTCGTATCGTTTGAAAACCACCAGAAAATCCGATATTTTCTGAAAAGAGAAGCTTTTGAAAACGTTTGTGAAGATCCATAAGTATGCTTGTTTGTTTCTATACTTGTAAAAATTGTGCATTGAAGTTGTATGTATTTCGAATCTGTATGTATTGAAAAACCCTAGGAAAACCCGATGTTTTCCTAATTCTTTGAATTCCATGAATTTACATTGAAACCATTGCAACGCATGAAGTTATCATTACCAGACGACATTGGATTATGATTATCTGCTACAAACACGCGTTACACAAACGACTCGTCTATAGCAATACTAACGATCCCGTAGGCGTCGTCCGTACTAATCACGTTATCCAACCGTCCTGACTACGTGTAGTCCCACATCCGAAGAGAAAGAGGACACGAAGGCCCCGATGACTCCATTAGCCGGTTGGGGATAAAAAGGTAAGAGGGGTCCCAGACCCGCCTCACATAAAAGGCAGACTCTACTAGCGACACTAAAGGACCCTTGGGGAACAGTAGTCTACAAGCCATTGAAAGTCCGGTTACGTCGTATCGGATCGGTAAAACCCAACACTTCGTAAGATTGAAGTCTTTGGGCCTTAAGATCAGGTCGTCGGGCTAGCTAGGCTCAACGAACAAGATTTTACACTTGTGGGGCCCAAAGATAGTGCGTAGACGTCTGTGCACATTCGCATGTATAATGAATTCCCAATCGTTATTTGTATGAATCATAGTGTTGAAGTATCATAGTGTCGTCATGTTAGTAGTTTCGGATTTTTATTGGTTCGAGACCGAACCAATTCGTTTAACAACGACTTTTGGTGTTGTAATGTATTGTATTTTGTCGATAGTCGGGGTACCATTATTTGGTCAAATTGCATGTATTGAATTAGTCTTGAAAATTTTCTGTTTTCAGCCCCTCCTTGTTTGTAAAATTTACTTTTTCAACCCTTTATTCAAATACTTTCCGGTTTGGTCCTTAAATCAATTTTCTTGACATTTTAACACCAAAAATTATTGAAATAAATATTTTCCAGCATATTTTTCATAGAAAACAGCTTAAGTCCCTGAAGTTTCAGTTTTCTCGGTTATAACCCTTCTTTTCGCAATTTTGACAATTTTGGCCCAAATTGTAAAATTTTTGCAACTTTGGTCCTTTTTCAATTTAAAAAGCATTTTAAACCTTTGAAAAGGACTTGGATCACTTATGGTCCACTGTTTTACAGAAAATCACGGTTTTGGCCCTCCAAAACAGAAAAATTCGCATAATGGGCCTCATTGGGCCGAAATTGTCATTTTTAGCCCATTAAGCTTGAAATTTATGTTTTTAATCCTCTAAATGAGTATATTTCCAGAAATTGTTTTATTGAAACTGTTTTGACACACTTCATCCATCAGAATTCGTGAAATGTCAATTTGGGCCCTTAATTTTGTAATTTTCACATTTTAGGCCCAAAATTTGTGTTTTTAGCCTAAAGAAAATTGTTACTAAACCACTTAGCTATTTTTCTTGAAACACTTTGTATGTAGAAATACATTTGATGCTAAAATCATTTAACATAAGATATATCTCGGTTTTGAGGGGTTTTATGGCTAGATCCAACATTAAAGCACACAAAAGCATACATGTAAGCATGGAAATCATACAAGGCATACAAACACATATAGATCTACACTTTCACTTGTATTCCCCCCCCCCCCAAAAAAAAAACTCATAAAAACAGAAAATAGGGGGTATGAAGCTCACCTTGGGTGTGGGGGCTCGGTTTTGCAAAGAAAATGGAAGGAAAATGAAGTGATTTTCGGCCTTAGCTCCCTTCCTTGGTAGATCTCGAATTTGGTGACTTCTAAGGTGCATGATCACAAGTTGGAATAGATTTAGAAGAGGTTTTTGATGGAATGAAGTAGTTAGATCATGGATATAAGTAAAGACTTACCTAAGATGATGATTAACTTGCAAGATCCTCTTGAAAGCTCCTAATTTTCGAGATTTTTGGAGTGGGAAGGAAGGAGTGTTCTTGAGTGATCTAGAGATAATTTGTGAGAGATTTGTGAATGTGTGTGTGTGTGTTTCGGCCGAGAGTGAGAGGGAGGAGAGAAGAGAAGTGATTTTGAAGTGATGTGCATGGAGGTATGTGAGATATTTTGCATGGAAGTCCTTTGGATAACAATGATGTGGCACAACAAGTCAATTCTTCCATCCTCTTGGGCTTGTGCATTTGGGCCGAGAATTTGGAAAGAAAAGGAAAAATTTTGGGCTTTTGCCCCTAAGCCCAACATTAGTGTTAATCTTGAGTATGTTTTAAGTCTAAAGAAATGTGGTAGGATTTTCATATTTTTATTGGACTAGTTTAGGTTATTCATGTATCAAGGCTTTTAATTCATTTCATTCTAGGTCCAACATAGCCCAAAATGTTGAAACAAATAGATGTGGGTCCAATTAGAGCCCATTTAAGAGTTCTAAACCCAAGATTGTCAAATTGGAAGTTTATTGGTCCATTAGGTCCAATAAGGAAGTTCTAGTCCAAAATGGACCTAAATAAGAACTTCTAGGGTTTCTAATTGTTTGATGACTATTTGTAGTACTTGTATGATGTATTTGATTGAAGTTTTTGATGTCATAATCATAGGTGTTACACATGTTCTTAAGCTTTTGATTCACATTAGCTTGAGTGTATAGATTACATGACACAAAATTTCCAGTTGTGACATCATCCCCCCGTTAGAGGGAATTTCGTCCCGAAATTCTGTTTGAAAGCTAGATTTGAGAATGCTAGAATAGGTGAGGGTACTTTTGCTTCATTTGGTCTTCGCATTCCCAAGTGAATTCTGGCCCACGCTTTGCGTTCCACCGTACCTTCACGATTGGGATGCGGCTCTGTTTAGTACGCTTCACCTCCCTGTCCATGATTTCGATTGGTTCTTCAACGAACATGAGATTCTCATTGATTTCGATTTCGTCAAGAGGAATGACAAGGGTTTCGTCTGATAGGCACTTCTTTAGGTTTGAGACATGGGACACGGGGTGTACACCGTTTAGCTCCGCGGGTAGTTGTAGTCTATAGGCTACCAGACCTATTCGGGCGACGATTTCGAAAGGTCCAATGTATCGCGGGTTCAGCTTTCCCCGTTTTCCGAAATGTATAACCCCTTTCCAGGGTGAGACCTTCAACAATACTCGGTCACCGACCTGGAATTCTAAGGGCTTTCGCCGTCTATCCGCGTAGCTCTTTTGTCGATCACGCGATGCTTGTAATCGAGCTTTGATCTGAACGATCTTTTCTGTGGTTTCGCGAATGATCTCTGGTCCCGTTAGTGCCCTGTTTGACGTATGCGTTTTTGCTAGCTGGGTGTCACCTACTTCCGCCCAACATAACAGCGATCTACATTTACGCCCGTACAGTGCTTCGAAAGGAGCCACCTTGATGCTCGAATGGTAACTATTGTTATATGAAAACTCGATCAACGGTAGGTCGGTATCCCAAGACTTTCCAAAGTCTATCACACATGCACGAAGCATGTCTTCAAGCGTTTGAATGGTTCGTTCACTTTGACCGTCCGTTTGTGGGTGATATGCGGTGCTCATATCGAGATGAGTACCCATTGCCTTGTGGAGTGACTGCCAAAAGCGCCACGTGAATCTACTGTCCCTATCTGAGATGATAGATTTTGGCACTCCATGGAGTCTTACGATTTCTCGTAGGTACAAACGCGTCAGTCTCTCCATCTTGTAGGACTCTTTGATTGGCAGGAAATGGGCAGATTTCATCAGTCGGTCGATTATTACCCATATGGTGTCCAGTCCGTCCGGCGTTTTGAGCAGCTTGGTCACGAAGTCCATAGAAATCCCCTCCCATTTCCACTCAGGGATTGCCGGTTGCTGTAACAATCCTGAAGGTTTCTGGTACTCCGCCTTCACTTTGGCGCACGTAAGGCACTTACTAACATAGGTCGCGATTTCCGCCTTCATGTTAGGCCACCAATAGTGTTGTTTAATGTCCAAATACATCTTGTTCGATCCAGGATGAATGGAGTATCGTGTCTTGTGGGCTTCCTTCATAACGGTCTCCCTAAATCCTCCGATTTTTGGGACCCAAATACGGTTCATGAAGTAGTATACCCCATTCTCTCTTGCTTCTAGGTTCTTTTCCATCCCGCGCAACGCCTCGCTAGTTCTGTTTTCCGCTTGCATAGCCTCGGGCTGGACTGATGCAATTTGAGTGGCCAGATGAGATTGAATGGTTATCGAGTGCGTTTTCGTACGGCGATTAGTGTACTCCTTCCGACTTAATGCATCAGCTACCACGTTGGCCTTACCTGGATGGTACTTGATCTCGCATTCGTAGTCGTTTAGCAATTCCACCCATCTTCTCTGTCTCATGTTCAGCTCCTTCTGATTCAAGATGTGCTGGAGGCTCTTGTGGTCTGTGAAGATGGTGCACTTTGTACCGTACAGGTAGTGCCTCCAAATTTTTAGAGCAAAGACCACGGCTCCCAGTTCTAGGTCATGGGTCGTGTAATTTACCTCGTGCGTCTTTAGTTGGCGGGACGCATATGCTACCACTCTTCCACGTTGCATGAGAACGCAACCTAAGCCCTGATTCGACGCGTCACAGTAGACTACAAAATCTTCCGTTCCTTTAGGTAGTGATAGTACAGGAGCACTACAGAGAGCTTGCTTCAAGGTTCGAAACGCAATCTCTTGTCGGTCTGTCCACTTGAATGGCACGCCCTTTTGTGTAAGCAAGGTAAGCGGCTTGGCGATTTTAGAGAAGTTTTGGATGAATCTCCTATAGTAGCCTGCTAGGTCTAAGAACTGACGAATTTCTGTGGGCGTAGTCGGAGTTGCCCATCCTTCCACAACTTTGACCTTAGAGGGGTCCACATGAATTCCGTCTTGGCTAACCACGTGGCCTAGGAAATTCACACTCCGAAGCCAGAACTCACACTTGGAGAGTTTGGCGTAAAGCTTTTCCGATCGCAGAGTGTCTAGAATTTGTCGTAGATGCTGGCCATGCTCCTCTTTGCTTCGAGAATAGACGAGGATGTCATCGATAAATACAATGACGACATTGTCAAGGAACGGTCAACATATTCGATTCATTAGGTCCATAAATGCGGCAGGTGCATTTGTTAGACCGAAGGGCATTACGACGAATTCATAATGTCCATAGCGGGTTCAGAAAGCGGTTTTGGGAATATCCTCTTCTCGGACCTTGAGTTGGTGGTATCCAGATCGTAGATCTATTTTGGAGAAATAACTAGCTCCTTGGAGCTGGTCGAATAGATCATCGATTCGTGGGAGTGGGTAGCGGTTTTTAACAGTGAATTTATTCAACTCTCTGTAATCGATGCACATTCTGAAAGATCCGTCCTTCTTTTTGACAAAGAGCACCGGGGCTCCCCACGGCGAGTAGCTAGGTCGGATAAATCCCTTGTCCAGAAGCTCACTGAGTTGGCTGGACAATTCCTGCATTTCAGCAGGAGCCAACCGATATGGTGATTTAGCGAGAGGAGTCGCTCCTGGAACAAGGTCGATTCGGAACTCAACCTGTCTCTCTGGGGGTACTCCTGGAAGATCTTCAGGAAACACGTCCGGGAATTCACACGCTACCGGAATATCTTGGATGTTAGTTTCTTCTTTGGTCCTGTCCACTATGTGAGCCAAGAACGCCAAATTGTTCTTTCGCAGATGTTTTTGTGCTTTGATGCACAAGATGAGGCGAAGATTCGTACTGGGTTTGTCTCCATAAATCACTAGGGTTTCGTGATTCGGAAGACGAAGGCGAACGGCCTTCTCACGGCACAAAATCTCAGCATGGTGGGGGCTTAACCAATCCATGCCGATAATTACATCGAAACTCCTAATTGATACTGGCATTAGGTCTATTCGAAAGACGTGCTGGTTAAGGGTTAGGGTACATCCAGTGTAGATCTCCTCAATGGATTCGGTTTTCCCATTGGCCATTTCCACCGTATATGTTTCATTTAGCTTCTGGGGTTGTTGTTTTAATAAATGTTTAAACTTCTCGCTCACGAAACTTCGCTCCGCTCCGGTATCAAATAAGATGCATGCATAAGTGTGGTTTAGGAGGAACGTACCGGTCACAACTACGGGATCCTGGACTGCATCACTCTGACCCATAGTCAGCATTCTTCCTGCTCCTCTATTTCCTGAGTTGTTGTTAGGGCAATCTCGGCAGAAATGCACCGTCCTTCCACACCCGAAGCAGGTGTGGCTAGGCCCTGCATTATTGCCGCCGGCATTGGTGTTGTTGTTATTGCGGTAGTTGTTGTTGTTGTTGTTGTTCTGGTTGTTTCCCTGACTCTGGTTCCTAGGAGGGTACGTCCTGCAGAACCTTGCAGTGTGTCCCCTTCGGTTGCAACTGGTGCAATGGAGTTCCCTGCATTCACTGTGATGGTGGAGGCCGCACTTATTGCAACTGGGAAGATTACCGGAGTAGGGTCTTGAAGCATTTGAAGCAGCTGAGGCTGGAGCATGTGGTGTGGCTGGAACCGGTGTGGTGACAGCGTTAACTGCCACTGTTTGCTGCCTTTTAGAGGTCTCGGGGCCCTGACGCCCCTTCCTCTTGGGGTTCTTCCCTCTCCTGCCATCACCCTCCTTTTTCTTCTCATTCTCTACTGGCTTCTCACCCCTTTTGTTGTTATGATCGTACAACCTCTTGGCCAATCTCTTCGCACTGTCAAACGTTTCAGGGTTCGCAGCTATCACATTTCCTTGAATGGGGGATGTCAGTCCCCAGATGAATCGTTCAACCTTCTTTCCTTCTGACGTGATCATACCCGGGCATAATAAAGATAATTCGCTGAATCTCGAGATGTAGGCGTCGATGTTCGCATTCTGCACCGTGAGGTTCCATAGTTCCTGCTCCATCCTTTGTATTTCACCTCGGGGGCAGTACTCAGCCATTAACATTTCTTTCATTTCTGCCCATGGGATAGAGTTGGCGACAGGGAGCGTCATAGCTTCCACATGTCCGTTCCACCAAGTGAGGGCTTGGTCCACAAAAGTGCAGGCCGCGAACTTCACCTTCATCTGCTCGGGGCATTCGCATATCTCAAACACCGACTCTACCTTCTCGATCCATCGCTTCAAGGAAATCACCCCTCTAGTGCCGTTGAAAGTCTGGGGTTTAGCGTTCGCAAAGTCCTTGTAGGTGCACGTCTTAGTGGGTCCTTGATTCGTCCCGTTGTTCGAACTTTCGGAGCCTTGCCCATTGCCTCCTCCGTTGTTCCCTCGGTGAAGTTGTGCCATAGCTGCGGTGACCGTAGCGGACACGGCTGCCTGGAAAGCAGTGGTGTCGACTTCGGGCGATGTTGGCTCGGGATTTCCGCGAGTAGCTCGGCGAGGCATCTTTCTGTCATGAAACGGAAAGATGTTGAGTGTATGTGGTCTCTGTGAGGTCGTGATCCTACTAACTAGATGTATGGTACGAACCTAAACATTACTATCATCAAGCATACAATCATAACTTCTCAACACATAACAACTTGTAATATCATAGCAAAACACATAAAAGTTTATTAATATTATCCGCGTTTAGTACAAGAAAATTTGCTCGTAAGAGCATACATAAGTAACACTAATCTGACAGCATAACGGCTCCATGAGTAGTGTAGTCACTTAAACATAGAGCCGAAGTACATAATATAGTTCCTAATATCCTACCATGGTAAGTCCATCCCTAATCGCGATGTGCTGCGTCTGGAGGTGGTGTCGAAGATGTGGATGCTCCCTGAAGACGAGCCACTAGGCGTTCTGCATCCTGAAGTCGAGACTCCCACCTTACCTGCCTCATGTGAAACTCCCGGAGGACGTCACGCGTCTCCTGCTCCGTACGCTCGACCCTAGTCCACAACTGGCGCACTTGATCAGCAGTGCCCTGAGCAAGGTCGCCGGTGTCCCGTAATCGTCTCACCATGACCGGTAGGGCTCGGTCGGCCGGTCCTCCGTCCCTCAGATCAAAGAACTCCCGTGACCTGCCAAACGGGGGTTGTTGTCCCTGATGTCTGCTCCATCTCCAAAGATCGATGACCCAAGGAGGGGTAGGTCCAGTGGGACCCACACGATAAGCAGGCACCCTGATCGGGTAAGGGGGGCCGATGACCTCGGACTCTGCGTCCGAATCACCCCCTTCGCCATCCTCGAGCTCCTCTTCGAATTGCTCTTCGTCTTCTTCGGGTTCGGCAGGCTCGCCCTCGGCTTCTGCCTCCGGTTCTCCGTCAGATGCTTCTTCGGGGTCTTCCTCAGGTTCCTCTTCAGGCTCTTCCTCAGGCTCCTCCTCCTCTAGCTCCCGTTGTTTCCCTGATTAGGGAAATAGGGGTCTCCAGGGTGATGAAAACCAGCCATGCTGTCTGCGCGAGTACGTGAATATGCTAACATTATTCCTAGGTTCTATGACTATTATACAGACCAAGCAAACGTTCTCTTGTTGATGATAAAGGGTATAGTTTTAGGTTCCCTAGCTATCCCGATTCTCATCAAGACGTGTGTTAGTTTTACTTTGGAGAGAATGTAGTTGATCAGGCTACATTCACTCCTTGGTATCACCAAGAACAGTCCCGAATTAACCGAGATACCAGCATTATTGTGTTTGATTCGGCGTTAGGTTCTTATCCCTAATGCAAGCAAGCGTGTTTTATTTACTTGTTTTGTTCAGAGTTCTGTTAGTCCCTCTTTTTGGTTTATAGTTGCATATCAATGTGTGGCTCGACATGCTAGTTCACTATAAACAAAGCTCTGATACCAACCTGTCACACCCCCAAACCAGGCGGCGGAAACGTTCGGGGGCTGTCGTGACTCAATTGAATACCATAACATTGAATATATATGAAACGTAACAACATTCGTCACCATGCATTAATATAGTACAACCAGTAGAGTTTACATGAAGTACATTGTTTAAAGATTACATTCCCAAAATAAATTGTTCGATTCGTACATAAATAAACCGCAAGCCATCACTGAACATGATTTCCTTTGATTCACTGGTTCCCTGAGAATACAAGTATTTTGAAAAACGTCAACATATGAAATGTTGGTGAGTTCATATGTTGTGTTTGAAATACAATGTTTCGTATCGTTTGAAAACCACCAGAAAATCCGATATTTTCTGAAAAGAGAAGCTTTTGAAAACGTTTGTGAAGATCCATAAGTATGCTTGTTTGTTTCTATACTTGTAAAAATTGTGCATTGAAGTTGTATGTATTTCGAATCTGTATGTATTGAAAAACCCTAGGAAAACCCGATGTTTTCCTAATTCTTTGAATTCCATGAATTTACATTGAAACCATTGCAACGCATGAAGTTATCATTACCAGACGACATTGGATTATGATTATCTGCTACAAACACGCGTTACACAAACGACTCGTCTATAGCAATACTAACGATCCCGTAGGCGTCGTCCGTACTAATCACGTTATCCAACCGTCCTGACTACGTGTAGTCCCACATCCGAAGAGAAAGAGGACACGAAGGCCCCGATGACCCCATTAGCCGGTTGGGGATAAAAAGGTACGAGGGGTCCCAGACCCGCCTCGCATAAAAGGCAGACTCTACTAGCGACACTAAAGGACCCTTGGGGAACAGTAGTCTACAAGCCATTGAAAGTCCGGTTACGTCGTATCGGATCGGTAAAACCCAACACTTCGTAAGATTGAAGTCTTTGGGCCTTAAGATCAGGTCGTCGGGCTAGCTAGGCTCAACGAACAAGATTTTACACTTGTGGGGCCCAAAGATAGTGCGTAGACGTCTGTGCACATTCGCATGTATAATGAATTCCCAATCGTTATTTGTATGAATCATAGTGTTGAAGTATCATAGTGTCGTCATGTTAGTAGTTTCGGATTTTTATTGGTTCGAGACCGAACCAATTCGTTTAACAACGACTTTTGGTGTTGTAATGTATTGTATTTTGTCGATAGTCGGGGTACCATTATTTGGTCAAATTGCATGTATTGAATTAGTCTTGAAAATTTTCTGTTTTCAGCCCCTCCTTGTTTGTAAAATTTACTTTTTCAACCCTTTATTCAAATACTTTCCGGTTTGGTCCTTAAATCAATTTTCTTGACATTTTAACACCAAAAATTATTGAAATAAATATTCTCCAGCATATTTTTCATAGAAAACAGCTTAAGCCCTGAAATTTCAGTTTTCTCGGTTATAACCCTTCTTTTCGCAATTTTGACAATTTTGGCCCAAATTGTAAAATTTTTGCAACTTTGGTCCTTTTTAAATTTAAAAAGCATTTTAAACCTTTGAAAAGGACTTGGATCACTTATGGTCCACTGTTTTACAGAAAATCACAGTTTTGGCCCTCCAAAACAGAAAAATTCGCATAATGGGCCTCAATGGGCCGAAATTGTCATTTTTAGCCCATTAAGCTTGAAATTTATGTTTTTAATCCTCTAAATGAGTATATTTCCAGAAATTGTTTTATTGAAACTGTTTTGACACACTTCATCCATCAGAATTCGTGAAATGTCAATTTGGGCCCTTAATTTTGTAATTTTCACATTTTAGGCCCAAAATTTGTGTTTTTAGCCTAAAGAAAATTGTTACTAAACCACTTAGCTATTTTTCTTGAAACACTTTGTATGTAGAAATACATTTGATGCTAAAATCATTTAACATAAGATATATCTCGGTTTTGAGGGGTTTTATGGCTAGATCCAACATTAAAGCACACAAAAGCATACATGTAAGCATGGAAATCATACAAGGCATACAAACACATATAGATCTACACTTTCACTTGTATTCCCCCCCCCCCACAAAACTCATAAAAACAGAAAATAGGGGGTATGAAGCTCACCTTGGGTGTGGGGGCTCGGTTTTGCAAAGAAAATGGAAGGAAAATGAAGTGATTTTCGGCCTTAGCTCCCTTCCTTGGTAGATCTCGAATTTGGTGACTTCTAAGGTGCATGATCACAAGTTGGAATAGATTTAGAAGAGGTTTTTGATGGAATGAAGTAGTTAGATCATGGATATAAGTAAAGACTTACCTAAGATGATGATTAACTTGCAAGATCCTCTTGAAAGCTCCTAATTTTCGAGATTTTTGGAGTGGGAAGGAAGGAGTGTTCTTGAGTGATCTAGAGATAATTTGTGAGAGATTTGTGAATGTGTGTGTGTGTTTCGGCCGAGAGTGAGAGGGAGGAGAGAAGAGAAGTGATTTTGAAGTGATGTGCATGGAGGTATGTGAGATATTTTGCATGGAAGTCCTTTGGATAACATTGATGTGGCACAACAAGTCAACTCTTCCATCCTCTTGGGCTTGTGCATTTGGGCCGAGAATTTGGAAAGAAAAGGAAAAATTTTGGGCTTTTGCCCCTAAGCCCAACATTAGTGTTAATCTTGAGTATGTTTTAAGTCTAAAGAAATGTGGTAGGATTTTCATATTTTTATTGGACTAGTTTAGGTTATTCATGTATCAAGGCTTTTAATTCATTTCATTCTAGGTCCAACATAGCCCAAAATGTTGAAACAAATAGATGTGGGTCCAATTAGAGCCCATTTAAGAGTTCTAAACCCAAGATTGTCAAATTGGAAGTTTATTGGTCCATTAGGTCCAATAAGGAAGTTCTAGGCCAAAATGGACCTAAATAAGAACTTCTAGGGTTTCTAATTGTTTGATGACTATTTGTAGTACTTGTATGATGTATTTGATTGAAGTTTTTGATGTCATAATCATAGGTGTTACACATGTTCTTAAGCTTTTGATTCACATTAGCTTGAGTGTATAGATTACATGACACAAAATTTCCAGTTGTGACAGTACAATATCAGTTTCGTGCGCACATCTTCTTCTCCGAAAACGTCTTTTGAGCGAAGCCGTCATTTCAGAACACCGAAGTACTCATGAATGGAGTACCTCATGTTTCTTATCCTTTCTGAAGACACCTCAGCAAACCTCCCCAAAGTACCACTCGTGCAGTACGTCAAGTTCAATCCAAAGATCCATACGGTTGATCTATCGCTGAAGAATGTATACATAGGGGTGGTATATAATCAAGGTTCTACAAGTTTAGAATTGATGATTCCACTTTAACTTCTTTTCCTCGTTGGGATGTAAGCATAAAGAAGAATCAATTATTCGACTACCTTTTCAATCTTAATTATATACGACTTGTATACACGAGACTGCGATCGATGAACCATGTATGACTTCTAAAATGAACTTCAGGACAGAGACTGCCCAAGATCCACATATCACTAGTTGCGAGTGTTAGTGAATGATGTTCTGAGGACAATCTTCCAAACTCGATACGAACACTACGAGTCCATAATGATACCCCTCGGATAAGACCAATATGCCCGTAGTATTCGTGAACTTAATGAATAGAGTAGACCATTCTTACTAGGATCGGTTCGTCATTGTCCTTGTAAATGACTTACTTATCTACTCTAGTAGTAAGAAGGAAATCATAAAGAGCATCTACAACAAACCATGGAAACATTACGATCAGAGAAGCTTTACGCGAAGTTTTCTAAATACGAGTTTTAGAATTGAAGAGTCAAATTCGTAAGACACACTATTAGTGATGTGGGAATTCTTGAGGACCCTTCCAAAGATCAAAACCATTGAGAAATTGTCAGCACTGAAGACGCTTATAGAATTCGCCAAATTCTAGGTCTCGCTAACCTACCGTCGTAAGTTCATTCGGAAGTCCTCGCAAAATTACGAAACCTCTTACGACTTTGACCTAGAAGGGAGCGACCCTTGACTGGGAAAAGAAGCAAAAGAGAGAAACCCTTGGAACTCCAGTTGAGAAACCAAATTCCTTTGGAAGTCTCACTCTGAGTAGGCTTAATACACTTCACAAAGCGTGAAAAGCTATATTCAAGAGAGTTAGGACCTCCGAGATTCTTAACCGAATCGACCCTGTAACTCATAAACCCAACCTACATCGTGAACTCAGTGACGTACATTCAACCCCTTCACATCTCGAACTTGTAAAAAGTATCGATCCGACGAGACTCTTGAAATCCCACTCGAAGAGATCGAGTCCCATAAGAGCCTCACCTACGTGGAAGAACCGTAGTTACCATGGACCAAGAGGTCATCTGAACGATTCTTTGTCGTTTCCCTTTAGTGAAGGTCTGCTGGGATGCCAACCAAGGACCCAAATTCACTTGGGAGCGTGAGAATCAATCAATTAGGAAGTATCCCCACTTCTTGGCTCGATTATTCATGTCTACTTCCTTACCGAAATTCTAATTTCAGGACGAAATTCCTTCTAACTGGGAGATGATGTGACAACCCAAAATTTCAAATCTGTACAACCCTTCAATTCAATAAAAGTCCGAAAAGTTGCTGCTAAGTTTCAAACATTTTGGAACAAGTTTGAGTAATTTAGGATTTACACTTCGGGTGATATCAGGAGAGAGGATGCCCTAGGGTTATTATGCAACACTGTTATTCCAAAACTCCAAGAAATTAGAGTTTATTGCCAGAATAAAATATTTACAGCCAAAAACCCTAAATTTGGGAGTATATATATGACAATTAGTCATTTATTACACTTTTTCCAAATTTCAAGATCCAAATCCCATTTCTCTCTCAAGTATCATCCAAAAATTTTTCAAGATCTTCAATCTAGTAAGTGTTTCTAGCCTTATTAAGTTGTTATATGACTTAATCTAGTGTTTTAACACACTTCTAACCGTGAAATCATTCCAAAAGGGTCAATCTTCAAGTTTCACCAAGAAAACCAAGAACACACACTTGTGTTCTTGGCCTTTTGGACCTTTTCGAGCTTCTACCTTGTAAGTGCTTCTATCCTAGAGTCTTATAATCTTTGTTACACTTCTAAACACCATGAAAACACCCAAGAAACCAAGGATCAAGGGTGTTTACGATCCAAGAACATCTTGGGCCCTAAACCCTAATTTTGGTGCCAAAGTGTGCCTTATCCTTTCATAAGCCTTGGAAATTAACCTAGAGCCTTACCTTGATGTGTTTAGCACATAAAAATCACCAAAATACCTCATTTATATGTGTTTATGGTTTGGGAATCTCCCAAAACCGTAAACACCCCAAAAGGTGTTATAATGACCCATATTCCTTCCTTATGCCTAGAATATAGCCTAGACTTTTACCTTGAAGTGTTTACGACTTGAAAACATCAAAATACCATAGTCCATAGGAGTTTACGGCAGTAAACACATGGAGAAATGGTCCATGGGCCGTAAACTCGATTTAGGAGTGTATTGATGCCACAAACACTTCCTAAGGCTTAAACATGAAGTAGGAATGCTTGGAATGACTTAGAAGACTTCAAATCAACAAATGGTCAAAAGGTTATGAGCTTACGACGGTAAACTCAAGGTTTTACGACCGTAAACTCAATGGGTTATGGTCTTTAGGGAGTAAACTCATTTAAGGGGTTGTTTTGAACCCTAAACTCAATAGCCTTGTCCTACAACGCTTAGATGCACTCCTTAGCACTTATAACACTTATATAAAGTGTTTATCATGTCCTAGGATGTCTTAACTTTGTTAATTAGTTGTTTAAAAACTAATTGGATACATATATGTGATATTATATGTTATCTAGGATCATAAGGTGTGTACATGTCTTCCCTTGACACTTAGCATCCTATTCAGTCCGTTCATCCCAACCACTTGCTACAGGTGTGTTCATACCCCTTAATCAATATTTTAAATGTTTTTAAATGCTTTTATGGGGGGGGATACAAGTTGGATCATGCTAGTTATTATATCAATCACATGTGATTAATAAGCAGCATACAAATAGATTTACTACTCTTTTAGCTGTTTTACCAAACAGATTACTTCAAATGGTTTTTCCAAAACATTTTTACTCCTTTAAAAACTCTTTGTTAAATTGTCTTAAATAGTGAATGTATCTTTTCAAACCCCGTTACAGTTGTGTTTGAAAACAAATGTTTTCCTTATACATTACACTGTTCTTATCAAACAAACTGATTTCAAATCGTTTTACAAACTGACATCAAGTCATCTTTTCCTAGTTATAAAACTTTTCAAAGGTTTTACAAAACTTCTTTTATACTTTTATATTGTTAATTGCATGCCTATATATGTATAGTTATATAAATAATGTTTAAAGGACTTAGGAAGGCTAGCTCGCTTTACCTCCTTTTCCTCGTTGGGATGTGGCTTTAGGGCATCGGTTATCCGTCTGAAGGTCGTCTAAATATTAGTTGTATATTTTGTATACATATATAGACATAAAAGTTCTATCAGTTAATTCAATACCCTTGGGTAGCATGGGTATACTTTCATGTTCATTACGTACCAGTTATATTACTAGTAAGCTACAATAGGCGTAGTTTAGGAAGTTACTAATACTATTACTAGAACATAGAATCACACTATGAGTCAGCTCATTCATGAGTCAATACATGCTAGATAGAGAAAGAACACACATTACAGCTAGTACACACAGTACATTACTATACATGCTAGATAAAGAGAGAACACACATTGCAGCTAGCACACGTAGAACATTACAGTACATTCAGGCTATATAGAGAAAGAGTACACTTTATAGCTAGCACATTTATTACATATACATTCATGCAGTTATGTGAACCATTAAACGGGTCATGGCACTTCCTGCCATGACCGTTTTTGTATCCAGAATCTCCTTAATTGGGGAGCGTATGAGTTTGCGTATAGATCTATACTGGATTAACTATCCTACACCTTGTTGCTCGCTATAGTGGGACTTGCAAGTCTACGGGTGCCAAATGTCATTTCTTACGGCGTCTTACATCTACGTTTTCCTAGAGTTGGTAGCAGGATACAGGTCGATCACATGTTACATTAAATTAGTTGTAGTTATTTGATACTGCACTATAATACTATTTCATTTTCCCATTACATTCACTTCGTGAACATTCACACGATGCATGGTAATGTAGAAACTATATTTTGGTTAGTGATAGTCAGATTTGGGTAAATACACATTCTTACAAGAGACACAGTCAAATACTAGATGCCTTGGTAGAAGGCTACTTTCAGTAGGAAGCATAGGGTTTTCTAGGAGGTTCAAAACTTTTACATAGTTACACGCCTCATTCTTACAAACACTTTCTTACAAATTAAGACACTAAAATACTTATGATCTCACCAGCTTTAAAGCTGATACTCTCTTTCAAAATAACTTGTATCCTCAGGTCAACAGTAGATAGGTACCGATGCAATGTTTAGATAAGATGGAGCTCGTTCAAGACTCATCTTTCATTTTGATTTATACTTTAGTGTCTATTAGATATATCAGAACACTTGTTCTAAAATTATATTATTAATGCAATGGATGATGTTGTTGCTTGTTTACTACTATTCATTATTGTGATACTGTACATGACGTCCTCAGCCCCAGAACGTTTCCACCGTTCATGGTTTTGGGGTGTGACAGATTGGTATCAGAGCATTGTTTATATCGAATTTAGTATATCAACCCATAAAAGATATACAGACTATAAATACAATGGGATTAAAATACTCTGACCAAGAGTTTATACCTTAAATAGTAAAATATTTAATTAATTATACATGCCTGTATTCATACTAAAATCTGTGTCACAATGACAAGAACAAAAGAATTACGATTGTTGGGCAATACAAGTAGACTTAGAGACATATAGTCAAAACTGGGAAGATATAGCCTGATCAACTATATTATCCGAGGTTTGACTAGCATGTGCCTAAGTGTAGTTGTGAGGTTGCAACAAGTCTAAAATATTACCAACAATACCACAATGAGAACAATAGTACATAATCTAAAATACTATAGGGGTGTTTTGTGTTACTATAATTACTTACTTGAGAACTAAAAAGGATCTTCATTACTAAGTTGATAGTTGCTAAGTGGATAAACTAAGGTTATATGTAACTAGGATGTTATAGACTTAGAATCTGTGAAATTTTTGCTTTACCCTATTCCTTGTGAATTTGGAGTTAAGGTCACTTATTCGAAGGCCTATCCTGTTTTGATTACATATAACTGGTATGCATTTTACAAATAGTGATGTAACTAATGAAGATTTCTAATAATTATCTAGATAGTTTGTCTAATAATTATTTCCTTACCTCAATTCTCGTATAGTTAACATGGCAGGACTTCATCCCCACGGCAACCCGTACCTTCCGAATGAAGTCATTGCTGGATGGTTTGGAGAAGAACCAGAGAATGACCATCCGATCCCTTTGAATGATCACCATGATGAAGGCCTTTCGGATGGTGCTAACTCCAAACCCGAGGTTGAGAACCTACCCCAGGCAATTCCCTTTCCAAATCCTAAACCTCGTCCGACTTTTCATGGCCCGACACCTCCTTGGGTAGAATGCTTGGAAACATGGAGCCAAGGACAAGATCAGCCAATGCCATTTAATGGTGACTGAAGCTTTTATGACCTGAGCAATGGGGGCTCAGCAGACAGTATCTTGCCAATCCTTGTCCACAGAGTGGCTCGAAATGAGATTCAAGGCAGGACAGCCCTACATCAGATCATAGAAGTTGTCACCAATGCGAGAATGCATAACCTTTGCACCATTATCCTGGAAGATGCTCGTGAGAGATCTGAAAGAAACCATGAAGCCCTACTTCAAGCACTGACTGAATCACAAGCCGAAGTCATAGAGCTCCGAGTACGCCAGAGGGTGTATGAAAGACACCTGCTTGATGTGGAACGCCAACCGGCTGAACTAAGAGTTCACCAGAGGGATGATCGTCACTAGTAGGAGATGTTTTACTTTCCTTCTTTGTTTTAAAGAACCATGTTCCTGTGTATGTCCTATGTGACATTTTCTATGTAACTTTCTGGTACTGTAAGTACTGTTAGTTAGGCCTTATACAGCAAAACTTTTCTACTCTTGATATGATGTAAGACCTTCTGCAAGGTCAATTTTTCCTGAACTTATGCGTCATGAATATCAAAGATATTGGCAGTCAGCTAACTTCTATGTCATTCTTTATTCAAATACTTTCATTGTGCTATCATGGGAGTCTATCTGAAACCTACTCTAGTCGAGCTATTGAACTAGGGTATTCTAGCTTAGGGATAATTCCCAATTCTTCTTCAAGGGTTGGATCATGTTATTTACCAACCAATGGTACCCTGTTTTAGATGTCAAGCGTTATAAGACCATACTACGAACTTACTTCTATTCTATTTTAGAACTGCATCATAGGGATGTAGGTCAAACCTTCACGAACATACTTCTAATTTGTACTAGGACTGCATCATAGGGATGTAGGTCAAACCCCGAAGAACATACTGCTACTCTTTACTTGAGCAATCGAAATTCATCTAGGTTCAATCATACTAGCTCACAAACTCCTTTTCTTTTCGTGTAACAGAATCATGTCGGCATCCGGAAATAGTCAGTCGAATAACGAAACCCCTGCCTTTCCTATGGATGCTGCTACTTTCCAAGACGCAGTTACAGCTGCCGTGATGGCTGCCTTGACAGTTGTCCTTGCAAACCGCAGCGCTATCAACGCAAACAAGACTGATAAAGGAGTTAACAATTCCGATCGTCGTAACGATTCGAGGAGTCAACAAATAGTAACAGTCGTAAACACCCAAAACAACAACTCAAAGTTCAAGAAACGAAAACGTCAAGCCCAAGTGGAATGCAAGCGATTTCAGAGGATTTCCATGCAACAACAACCTGTGGCAACCCCAACCATCACAACACCGGTTAAACGATATGAGGGAACACTCCTGAAGTGTGACCGGTACAACTATCACCATAAGGGAATTTGCTGAGTATGGAAATGCAACAATTGCAACAAGATGGGGCACATTGCTCGTTTCTGTAGAACTACCTCCACCACTGGAGCTAGCCTAGTTTGCTATAGTTGTGGTGAGGCAGGGCACTATTATAGAAATTTTCCGAAAGAGAAGATCAATGAAAGCAACCGTGTTCCCATAACTCCTACTCGACACTTCACTTCCACCACCGATGCTGGCACTAGCCAGATATGTCATTTATGTGGAGAGATGGGACATCTCAAGAAGGACTGTCCAATAGCAAAGAACTCGGGCTCAGACAAGAAGATTCTCAAGATCACAGCTGCAGGAGAAACTATGTCGGACCTTCGTTAGAGTATCTAAGGCGTTTGTTGTAACAGACTTATAAACTGTTTAAAGCTAGTGCAACTCGAGTCTTATCTTTTGCGAGATCCAGTCAGTAAAGGGATGCTCGTGCTACGTATACTTGTCTTTTGTAGTATACCTTATTCACAGCAATGGTCTTGTAGTAAGTCTAAAGTACTGTAAACTCTGTTAAAGATTGAACTGTTGTGTTTTGTCTGTAATGCCTTTATGTTCAAATCTAATGTCTATTACTTCTAAGTAAGTCCGACATTATCATACAACTTGAGCTAATTCGATCCGTACAATACCAGTTTCGTGCGCACATCTTCTTCTCCGAAAACGACTTTCGAGCGAAGCCGTCATTTCAGAACACCGAAGTACTCATGCATGGAGTACCTCATGTTTCTTATCCTTTCTGAAGATACCTCAACA
The DNA here is from genome assembly GCF_002870075.4 of Lactuca sativa. Lineage (NCBI taxonomy): Eukaryota > Viridiplantae > Streptophyta > Magnoliopsida > Asterales > Asteraceae > Lactuca > Lactuca sativa. Next base: position 240,703,792 of record NC_056626.2, read on the forward strand.
AACCCCCCCAAAGTACCACTCGTGCAGTACATCAAGTTCAATCCAAAGATCCAAACGGTTGATCTATCGCTGAAGAATGTATACATAGGGGTGGTATATAATCAAGGTTCTACAAGTTTAGAATTGATGATTCCACTTTAACTTCTTTTCCTCGTTGGGATGTAAGCGTAAAGAAGAATCAATTATTCGACTACCTTTTCAATCTTAATTATATACGACTTGTATACACGAGACTGTGATCGATGAACCATGTATGACTTCTAAAATGAACTTCAGGACGGAGACTGCCCAAGATCCACATATCACCAGTTGCGAGTGTTAGTGAAGGATGTTCTGAGGACAATCTTCCAAACTCGATACGGACACTATGAGTCCATAATGATACCCCTCGGATAGGACCAATATGCCCATAGTATTCGTGAACTTAATGAATAGAGTAGACCATTCTTACTAGGATCGGTTCGTCATTGTCCTTGTAAATGACTTACTTATCTACCCTAGTAGTAAGAAGGAAATCATAAAGAGCATCTACAACAAACCATGGAAACATTACAATCAGAGAAGCTTTACGCGAAGTTCTCTAAATACGAGTTTTAGAATTGAAGAGTCAAATTCCTAAGACACACTATTAGTGATGTGGGAATTCTTGAGGACCCTTCCAAAGATCAAAACCATTGATAAATTGTCAGCACTGAAGACGCTTATAGAATTCGCCAAATTCTAGGTCTCGCTAACCTACCGTCGTAAGTTCATTCGGAAGTCCTCGCAAAATTACGGAACCTCTTACGACTTTGACCTAGAAGGGAGCGACCCTTGACTGGGAAAAGAAGCAAAAGAGAGAAACCCTTGGAACTCCAGGTGAGAAACCAAATTCCTTTGGAAGTCTCACTCTGAGTAGGCTTAATACACTTCATAAAGCGTGAAAAGCTATATTCAAGAGAGTTAGGACCTCCAAGATTCTTAACCGAATCGACCCTGTAACTCATAAACCCAACCTACATCGTGAACTCAGTGACGTACATTCAACCCCTTCACGTCTCGAACTTGTAAAAAGTATCGATCCGACGAGACTCTTGAAATCCCACTCGAAGATATCGAGTCCCACAAGAGCCTCACGTACGTGGAAGAACCGTAGTGACCATGGACCGAGAGGTCATCCAAACGATTCTTTGTCGTTTCCCTTTAGTGAAGGTCCGCTGGGATGCCAACCAAGGACCCAAATTCACTTGGGAGCGTGAGAATCAATCAATTAGGAAGTATCCCCACTTCTTGGCTCGATTATTCATGTCTACTTCCTTACCTAAATTCTAATTTCAGGACGAAATTCCTTCTAACGGGGGGATGATGTGACAACCCAAAATTTCAATTCTGTACAACCCTTCAATTCAATAGAAGTAAGAAAAGTTGCTGCTAAGTTTCAAACATTTTGGAACAAGTTTGAGTAATTTAGGATTTACACTTCGGGTGATATCAGGAGAGAGGATGCCCTAGGGTTATTATGCAACACTGTTATTCCAAAACTCCAAGAAATTAGAGTTTATTTCCATAATAAAATATTTACAGCCAAAAACCCTAAATTTGGGAGTATATAGATGACAATTAGTCATTTATTACACTTTTTTCAAAATTTCAAGATCCAAATCCCATTTCTATCTCAAGTATCATCCAAAATTTTTTCAATATCTTCAATCTAGTAAGTGTTTCTAGCCTTCTTAAGTTGTTATATGACTTAATCTAGTGTTTTAACACACTTCTAACCGTGAAATCATTCCAGAAGGGTCAATCTTCAAGTCTCACCAAGAAAACCAAGAACACACTTGTGTTCTTGGCCTTCTGGACCTTTTCGAGCTTCTACCTTGTAAGTGCTTCTATCCTAGAGTCTTAATAATCTTTGTTACACTTCTAAACACCAAGAAAACACCCAAGAAACCAAGGATCAAGGGTTTTACGATCCAAGAACATCTTGGGCCCTAAACCCTAATTTTGGTGCCAAAGTGTGCCTTATCCTTTCATAAGCCTTGGAAATTAACCTAGAGCCTTACCTTGATGTGTTTAGCACATAAAAATCACCAAAATACCTCATTTATATGTTTTTACAGTTTGGGAATCTCCCAAAACCGTAAACACCCCAAAAGGTGTTATAATGACCCATATTCCTTCCTTATGCCTAGAATCTAGCCTAGACTTTTACCTTGAAGTGTTTACGACTTGAAAACATCAAAATACCATAGTCTATAGGAGTTTACGGCAGTAAACACATGGAGAAATGGTCCATCGGCCGTAAACTCCATTTAGGAGTGTATTGATGCCACAAACACTTCCTAAGGCTTAAACATGAAGTAGGAATGCTTGGAATGACTTAGAAGACTTCAAATCAACAAATGGTCAAAAGGTTATGAGCTTACGACCGTAAACTCAAGGTTTTACGACTGTAAACTCAATGGGTTATGGTCTTTAGGGAGTAAACTCATGAAAGGGGTTGTTTTGAACCCTAAACTCAATAGCCTTGTCCTACAACACTTAGATGCACTCCTTAGCACTTATAACACTTATATAAAGTGTTTATCATGTCCTAGGATGTCTTAACTTTGTTAATTAGTTGTTTAAAAACTAATTGGATACATATATGTGATATTATGTGTTATCTAGGATCATAAGGTGTGTACAAGTCTTCCCTTGACACTTAGCATCCTATTTAGTCCGTTCATCCCAACCACTTGCTACAGGTGAGTTCATACCCCTTAATCAATATTTTTAATGTTTTTAAATGCTTTTGTGGGGGGGGGGATACAAGTTGGATCATGCTAGTTATTATATCAATCACATGTGATTAATAAGCAGCATACAAATAGATTTACTACTGTTTTAGCTGTTTTACCAAACAGATTACTTCAAATGGTTTTTCCAAAACATTTTTACTCATTTAAAAACTCTTTGTTAAATTGTCTTAAATAGTGAATGTATCTTTTCAAACCCCGTTACAGTTGTGATTCAAAACAAATGTTTTCCTTATACATTACACTGTTCTTATCAAACAAACTGATTTCAAATCGTTTTACAAACTGACATCAAGTCATCTTTTCCTAGTTATAAAACTTTTCAAAGGTTTTACAAAACTTCTTTTATACTTTTATATTGTCAATTTCATGCCTATATATGTATAGTTATATAAATTTTTTTTAAAGGACTTAGGAAGGCTAGCTCGCTTTACCTCCTTTTCCTCGTTGGGATGTGGCTTTAGGGCATTGGTTATCCGTCCGAAGGTCGTCTAAATATTAGTTGTATATTCTGTATACATATATAGATATAAAAGTTCTATCAGTTAATTCAATACCCTTGGGTAGCAGGGGTATGCTTTCATGTTCATTACGTACCAGTTATATTACTAGTAAGCTACAATAAGCATAGTTTAGGAAGTTACTAATACTATTACTAGAACGCAGAATCACACCATGAGTCAGTTCATTCATGAGTCAATACATGCTAGATAGAGAAAGAACACACATTACAGATAGTACACACAGTACATTACTATACATGCTAGATAGAGAGAGAACACACATTACAGCTAGCACACGTAGAACATTACAGTACATACAGGCTAGATAGAGAAAGAGTACACTTTACAGCTCGCACATTCATTACATATACATTCATGCAGTTATGTGAACCATTAAACGGGTCATGGCACTTCCTTCCATGACCGTTTTTGTATCCAGAATCTCCTTAATTGGGGAGCGTATGAGTTTGTGTATAGATCTATACTGGATTACCTATCCTACACCTTGCTGCTCGCTACAGTGGGACTTGCAAGTCTACGGGTGCCAAATGTCATTTCTTACAGCGTCGTACATCGTCGTTTTACTAGAGTCGGTAGCAGAATACAGGTCGATCACATGTTACATTAAATTACAATAGATTTAATGTAGTTAGTACGGTTGTAGTTATTTTATACTGCACTATAGTACTATTTCATTTTCCCATTACATTCACTTCGTGAACATTCACATGATGCACGGTAATGTAGAAACTATATTTTTGGTTAGTGATAGTCAGATTTGGGAAAATACACATTCTTACAAGAGACACAGTCAAATACTAGATGCCTTGGTAGAAGGCTACTTTCAGTAGGAAACATAGGATTTTTTAGGAGGTTCAAAACTTTTACATACTTACACTTCTCATTCTTACAATTATTTTCTTACAAATTAAGACACTAAAAATACTTATGATCTCACCAGCTTTAAAGCTGATACTCTTTTTCAAAATAACTTGTATCCTCAGGTCATCAGTAGACAGGTACCGATGCAAGGTTTAGAGAAGATGGAGCTCGTTCAAGACTCATCTTTCATTTTGATTTATACTTTAGTGTCTATTAGACATATTAGAACACTTGTATTAAAATTATATTATTAATGCAATGGATGATGTTGCTGCTTATTTACTACTATTCATTGTTGTGAAAGTGTTCATGACATCCTCCGCCCTAGAACGTTTTCGCCGTTCATGGTTTTGGGGTGTGACAGCGATGAAGATGAATAATGAACACCAATCTTCCAAAAGAATGAATTATTCTACCAGAATAGTATACAATATAATGAAAAAAAATAAATGTAATAGTATATTCTGGAAGAATGATTTATATATTGTGTTTTTTTTTGTTATTAATAAGTGTAACATTCTCATAGAATAGTATATAATTTTGATTTTTCTTTTTCTAAGAATGTAATGAATTTCTTTTTAATTGTATCCAAAATTTTGTTATTCTTCAAGAAGTTTATTAAATCAAAATATATATTATGTCAGAATGTGCATTCTAGTATGATTTAATCATATTTATTATTTTTTAATATGTTGATAAAAATCTTCCGTTAGAATTTTCGAATTAGGAGAAATATCATACATAAAATCAGATTTTTAAAATTAATAGAATCTATTTTCCTTAAAATATGCAATTTTCCTTTTTTAAATTTATGTTAATGGACTAAAATACCCTTAGAACGAAATTAGAAGGTATTTTTTAATTATATTTAATTTAATAATATGTATTATTCACTATCCAAAAAAAAAAATGATTGGCCCACAGTTATGCATATGATAACACAATACTTAGTTTAAACAGAATAACCTAAGCCTATATATATATATATATATATATATATATATATATATATATATATATATTACAAAAGTTTATATCAAACCACATATGGCAATCGTTTAAAAGATATTTATATAAAATATTATTTAATCGTTTTTTAATTTTTAAGATATTAATGATAACTAATTTTATTTTTAAGAAATATGAAACAAACTTAAAAATAAAATATAATAGGATGCTAGTTTATATAACATATGAGAAGATAAAAAATATAACTAATTACTTTTTGAAAAGACTTTTAAAAGAATAGATATTAGAATGAGTTTATAACAATAGCTTAAGATAATATATATAATATATAGACCAAAAAGTACAATGGATTAAAATAAATTGCCTATGTAATTTCATAATTATATAAAATTACATCTGATAAAAATTTATTGTTAAAAATTAGAAAATAATATGGGATATAACATAAATGCCCTACAAAGTTTTTAGGGTTGGTTGATTCAGCCTCTAAAGTTTTTGTTAGGCTTTATGGGGGTATAAACTAGGATACGACCTGCTTTTTTAGTCCATTTTCACTTGTAATATCCTATTTACCATGAGATAGGGACCATTTAGACTAAAAAAAACTCAGATTGTGCCCGATAAAGCCAACAAAATAAGTTCATGCATCAAAATCCTTATGCCACAAGATCGATTTCACAACACAGAAACACAAATTTCAAATTGAAAATGGAAACCTAAAAATTTCATAATTCACATCAAATAAATAAAACTAACTACTAAATTTTACTTAATTCGTTGGAGAAACATGCTTGTTGATGTTAGGATCTTTCAAAATTCCTGCTCCAATAGCTCATTCTATTTCTAAAACCGAAGGTTTCTCCTCATTTTCTTGTTTATCGTCTAAGATTGATGATTGAGGTAGTGGTGTCACATGGTTGGTCCCGTGAACTTGGGGTTTAGCATCTGGATTAATCAATTGTCAGGTTTCTTCTTCTCCCAAATCACTTCGATCTTGTGGCATAAGCATTTGATCCACAAATTTTTTTTTGGCTTTATAGGGCAGAATGTGAGTTTTTTGGTGTAAATGGTCACTGTCTCATGGTGAACCGACTAATATAGGTTGAAAGAGACTAAAAGAGCAAGTCATATCCTAGTTTACACCCCCATAAATCCCGACAAAAGCTTTAGAGAGTGAATTGACCAACCGTAGAAACTTTGTAGGGCATTTGTGTCATTTCCCCAAATAATATGTCGAAAATTTATAAATCAATTAAAATAATATAAACTATATGAAATCCAAAAAACACGAACAAAAAAGATATTGATATATAGGTAGGTTGGAGGGTAAATTGCCACCTATATCATTTTTTCATGCATAAGGGAAACCATAATTGGTGAGGGAAGGACTAAAGGGTCATTCGATTTCAATATGATTGAGTCCAGACAATGTTTTATTTCTTTAATTCGACTTTGTTTGATTTGCAAATTTAAAGGTTTGACCTGGTCATTTTGCTTCTTATCGAGTTAGTGAGAAAAAATTAGCTGACCAAGAACCTTCACATTTTTACCCTTTGCGTTAATCTCCTCCACACTTGAACAAGCGACATTCCACCCAATCCTCATCATCTTTGCGGCGAAAATCCTTCATCCCTATGACATCACCGCCATCATCTAGCCTTGTCGTCATTGTCGCCGTCGCTTTCGTCCTCCATCGTCATTGCCATCGAAATCCTCCAAATCGATGGTAAGCTTTTGATTTCTCATCTCTAAAATTGATTCTATCTTCTTCATCGATTCTATCCTATTCACGTTTCTATCGGCCCCAACTTCTTCATGCATCAATCCACTCTGGTCGATGTTGTACAACCTCTATCACCTCACCCTGTTTCCACTAATTTCTCCGGTAAGCCCTCATCATCGATTTCCCCATTGATCCCCATCCATTTCCTCCATTTCCTGATAAATTCCTCTTTTAGTCTTGTAGTTTTGTTTACAATATGCATGATCTTGATTACAATTGTGATCAAGTTCCTGATAAATTTTAAGTTTCTAAACTTGCCTTCAATCATTTTTACTTGAAAAGTGATAATTGATATGGAATATTAAAAAAATGATATTGTAACTATTATTTTATGCGCTTTGGATAATCAAAAGATGTTGGTGAAGGTCAAGTTCGATTATTCAAGCGATAATCAAAAGGATTTACAACTAAAATTGAATTCGTTTAGCTTAAAATTAAGAACCATAATGTTTTCCCTTTACACATGAGACTTTATAGTTACTTTAGCATCACCGTTTCTAACCATTTGCTTGCAACAACTTATATTTGATTTGTACTCTTGATTTGTTTATTTAAACCAAAAAAGATGATTGTTTTGTTTGATTTTTATTTTAGTTTTAGGCCAAAACTTAACCAGTTATCTAAGGGTTTGTTGGATTTCAAGATAGGTGATAATGGAGGTTAAAGTAGGGTGAAGAAGATGACGACGTTGTGATAGTGACGTAGATAGTGGTGGGAATGGAGAAGAATGGTTGTAGAGGTGATTTTCAAGGCAGGTGAAGAAGATAAGGGGTGAGAGATGGTTGTTCAAGATTCTTTTATTTCCAAGATATCATCAAAATTTCAAGTCATACAAGTGAAGTTTTGGTTTAGAAATCCATGTATCACCAAAATAGAACCTTGACATTCTCTTGTTTTATTTCCAAGATATCATATGTTAAATACATTTGTGATGATTCAAACAATTCTTCTCTATCAAAAAAACTTTATACCTTTGTGATGATTTAAATTAGTTGAATATTTATGTTTTAGGATGTTGGTTTGAAACGAGTGTAAGGTAATACTTTTTATAACAAATACTATTATATTTCTATAATTCTTCAGCAACTTCATCCATCACTGTATATAGCAAGATAAAATGGTCATTTTTTTTATCAATAATCACATTCAGTTAGATATACAATCAAACAACATGGTTTCTTACTCATTCAAAATTTCTTACCCAGACAGGCATTTCCCAGTCAACACTCTCTCATCCAGCAACTATCAAATGGGACCTAAGTGGAACAACCATACCCATAAACACCACATCTTAGGTACGCTTCAAGCCGTATGGTTTGAGGTGAGGGAAGGATATCTCTGTCTCTCTCTCTCTCTCCCTCTCTCTCATTGTTTAGATTTTTTTCTTTTTGTTTAAACTGCATTCGATGAACATAAAATACACCCTTTTTTTCAATGCTAACTGCTACAACATTACATTATACACACACACACACACACACACACACATATATATATATATATATATATATATATATATTATTTTTATAAAACAATTACCATTTTACAATACCAAAAAAATCTAATACACTATTCACAACAAATTTTATAGTTTCTCTCAAAAACTCACTCAATCATAATGTTGTCATCGTCATCCTGTTCGTTTGATTTCATGGTGCAAGAGGAGGCAACAATTATTCGTTCTGTCATGGCAAAAATAGTGATGCATTTCCAAAACCGAAAAGGTCAATGTTCATGTTCATGTTTTCGAATGAGGAGACCACCATTGAAGAGAAATTATGAAGCCGAGGACAATCAATTTATAGAAGACCATTTTGTTGATGATGCAGTCAACTCTTAAAACTTTCGACGATGGTTCCAGATGAGGAAAGAGTTATTTTTATGTATTCTTGGCGATTTAGAAGACCGATTTCCATATTTTTAATTCAAGTGGGATGCATGAGGCTGGAAAGGTTACTCTCCGATTATAAAATGAACATCTGCAATTTATCAATTATCACATGTCATGGGAGTAGATAACTGGGACGATTATTTGAGGATGTCTGAGCGTGCCACACGAGAAACTGCATTCAATTTTGTGAAAGCTATTACTCTTGTAACATCATGTTTCGAGAAGTTTCTTATTTCGGGATTGTGGACAATAAATGGATCAAGTAAAGGCCTTGGGCTTCAAGGGAATAGGGTTTAGACCCTATTGGATGTTGATAATATTGGTTATGCGATCCAAAACCTTGGTTAGTGTTGGAGTCAAAGGGGTAAAACGGGAAAAGTGATGTTTCGGACTTCTTGCATGAAGATTTTGTTCGGAAAGTTTTTAGGCCAAGATATATATAATATTGTGGAGCTCTTGAATACCTTATCTTGGATATAAAGATCGTCAAAAATAGAGTTGGAATGAATAAGTTATGACCGTTTGAAGTTAGGAAGGTTTTGGGTTTAGTCTAGTATGTTGGGCGTCCGGGATGTACGTTGGGCGTACTAGTCATCTCTGGTGTGTTGGGTGTACTAAGAGTACGCTAGAAAACCCAAACCCTATTTTCAAGGTTTGAACCCTATTTAAGCTCCTTAACTTCCCTAAACACATTCCATTCTCAACCTCTACTTCTCCAACACCCTCCCTTGAAACCCTAACCCTAGTTTGAGCCTTATGAACAAAAGAATGTGTTCTTGAGCTCTTGGAGTGTTCATGGTGCATCTTGGAGAAAAAGGAGCTCATTGGAGAAGTGTTGGTTGCAAATGAGCTTGTAGATCCATACTTTGTTCACCTAGATCTTTCTTTCAGAGGTATAAAGCTTGAATCTTGATGATGTTTTTGTTAGATCTAGCTTCTTTTAGATGTTTTGAGCTTTTGGTCAATTTAGTGCATAAAGTTTAGATGTTGAAAGTTTGTGACCTTGTTATGGATAAACTTGGAAACTTTATCTATCTAAACATCATTTCGATTCAGATCTAAAGGTTGGAAACTTAGACATAATGGATTAAGTAATAAGGATGCCCTTTTGGTCCCTTGGAAACTTAAAACACTAGATCTTGGTCGTTTGGACCATTCTAATGGATAAGGTTGGACCATTCAACTATTTGTTTGGACTAAGAGGTGAGTTTTCCTTACTGTACTTGTGGGTCGATGACACCAATACCAACCCACTAGGTTATGTATCCTGGTATATAGGATGATGATATGCTAGTTATATGATAAATTAGTATATCTATAGAATTACTTGTATTTGCTGGATATGTTTTTATGTTTATATATTGTATATGTCGACATATTGTGAAGGGGTTTAGGTGGTCCTGCTTTGTGCTGAAGGCCAAGATACCTGGGGTGGTGTAACATCCAAAATTCTGGTATGTCTTAAAACCCTAAGGAATGATAATTTTTGCGTAAATGGTCCCTTAAGTACACTAGGCGTACTTAAGTGTACGCTTAACGTACTGCATGGAAGTGGTCGTAGAGGAATCAGGGTACGCTGGGCGTACCTTGAGTTACGCGGGGCGTACGTGCCAGGGATGCAAAACCCTAAATTTCCGGGCTTGAGGCCTATTTCAACAACTTTAAGTCCCTTGGACTAAACCCTAGAGAGCCACCACAGCCTTAGAACATCCATATACTCCTGGAAACCTTGTGATATCATTCTTGAGCCTTAAAGAGTGCATTTGTGGCCTTTTAGTGTTTTTTTTCAAGAAGAAGGGGTGGTCAATCAAGCTTGGATCAAGTGGGTGCTTCAAGATCCTGCACCAAAATCATCTTGCAAGGCTTCTGGATGTAAAAAGCTTGCATCTTTCCTTTCTAATCTTTAGATCTAGCTAGGGTTTTGGTGGTTTGTCCCTTTGATGAACTTTGGACCTCTTTTGTTGAGCTAAGCTTCCCCATTTGATATGAAAGGCAGATCTAAGGTCCCCTTGTCATTTAGAAGTATAAAAATGGAAGCTTGACGAGAGATTTGACCTTATGCATGGGTAAAAGATATTGTAAAGGTCTTAATGGAGTAGTTGGGTGTGTATTAGACATGCAAGGGCATAAAGTTGCCAACTTTATGCCTTAGGACATCTTTTCAGACTTAGATCTAGCTTTTGGACGTGGAGGACTCAAGCATTAAGCACTTAATGGAAAGAGTGCTTAAAATGGTTGTATGTTGGGTGTAACTGGCTGTACGCGGCGTGTAGTACCTAAACCTTCAGTACGCTACGCGTACCAGGGTGATACACTGGGCGTACACAACTCATTTGGGCTCTAAGCTGTTTTGGGCCTCATTTGGTTGTTGGGCTTGATTGGATTCTGTGAGTTAGAGGCCTTTTCATCTGTTTGGGGCATGGACTTATCGGTTAGGCCTTATTGGGCCAAGGGACCCATTATAGATATTGGGCTTAGAGTTTAGGGCCCATTTGCAAGAAAAGGTTAATTGGGCCTTGGGGATAGAATTTGAAGGTTGGGCCTTTCCTTGGGTAATTTAAGCTATTATCATTGATTATATTATTATTGTTATTATTCAACTTGGGAGGTTGCGGTTTATTAGGAGGACAGTATTCGTATTCATCGGACGTAGATGAGTCTTCTCACCATACCTATTGGTCTACGGCACCAAGGCCAGCCCATTATGTGAACATGTTATGTGTGTGTTATTCATTTATGAATTGATATGTTATATGATATTATGTTGGTATGGAATACCCTAGGGGAGCCCGTGACATTGGATATAAGACCATGTGGGGTAACCCATGATATTCCTAGGTAAAGACCATGTGGGGTAGCCCATGACATTGGATGTAAGGCCATGGCAGTCCTTTGTAAAGATCATGTGGGGTAGCCCGTGGCATTCTTGCTGAATCGTATTACATGGTTTCTGTGGCATGATTATAGCTTTATTAGCTATCAGGATATAGGTATGTGAATGTGTGTGGTATGCTCTGGGAATCTCACTAAGCATTTCGCTTACAGGTTGTTGATTTGTTTCAGGTACTTCTGAGCCCAAGGGCAAGGGCAAGGCGTGATGATGTGGCGTGCTCTCTATCTCTTTTTTTAGTGTTGGGACCCTAATGTTTTAAAAATGGAAAACAATGATGTAATGATTGTTGATTTGAAAACAACTGTTTTGGGAATTTATGGTTTATGAGATTGGTTTTGATTAACTAAAAATGAAATTTTTCTTTGTAGAAATTGGGTCGTTACAAGTTGGTATTAGAGCCTTGGTTTGAGGGAATCGGGCACATCCTCAGGTGTGTCAAGACTCAAACTAAGGAGGTGATAAAGTGTTTTCAAAATGTAACCTAAAAAGGATTTAAAAGAAACCCTAAAGATGAGAGTGCGATGCGCGTGATCAGCCGAGCCATGTAAGTTGTTTCCACAACTTGAATAACCATGTTATACTCATACCGAGCTTTGTTGATTATCTGGAATTTGCTAAGTGTATGTTTTAACAAAAATTGTATATAGTTAAGAGCTTATAGCCTCAGAATGATTGATTTGGCCTTATTTTCTTTTCCTTGTTTGGATGTGGTCTTAGGGTAGAATCTCTTATTCGAAAGTCTATTTGATCCGTTCTGTGTATAATTTGCATGCATAAAAGCAGCCTGTTGTGATTTGTTTGATTGTCATGGGTAGGACAAATCATAGGGCAGCCCAGGATTTGTTTCGTGTGGTAGTTGTGGGATATGGTATTGTGTTGGGTTGTATTGGAGTCATTAGGTAGAAAAGTGGGGGAAAGGTGCAGGTAGGTGTGGAAGGTAGTATAGGCTCGTACTACTGGAAGCACAGGACTTGTACCCAAACCCATGTTTTACCTAGGGCTCCAAAGGGGAGGGAAAATAGTGTAGAAGAACCCTCGTTATAGGTATCCTGATCATTATGTTTTGGTATTTCAGTTCAGCATGGTGATGACACGGTTGGGAGCAGGGGGATCAATATCGGGACCAGGATCGAGACCTGGGTCTGGGGTTGGGTCAGGCGACACTACTGATGGTAATGATGAGAGGCTGCATGAGTTGACTGCGGCCGAGGTTACGAGGGGCATCCTTGACGCTACCCTAGTAATCTTTGGGACGGTAAAGGAGGGTATGATGGAGATCATGGAGGAGAGACTTAGGACATTTAGGGCTGATGTTTATGCGGGTCAGGGTGGAGCCCGAACTCCCTCATTTCGGGAGTTCAAGGTTTGTGGAGTTCCAGAGTTCTTTGGGGTCAGGGACCCCATTGTGAGCAGACGCTAGGTAGCAGACATTAAGAATTCCCAAAACACGAGTTCTTGCCCGGAGGACGCAAAGGTTGGATTTGCTTCCTGTATGTTGTGGGACAGGGCCCGAGATTAGTGGGTGAGGTTACTAGCCAGGTGGGAGTAGCCGGTGTGGCTAAGATGTCATGGGATGAGTTTCTTCGACATTTCGATACGATGCTTGCACCACCTATTAAGGTGCAACAGTTGGTGAGGGAGTTTCATGGGCTGCAGCAGACCACCGAGACGGTGGCGGAGATCATCGCCAAGTTTCGTGAGCGAGCTTTGTTGATTCCTCAGTATGCTACGGATGAGGACATAAGGCGGACCCGATATCATGTTATGCTGAGGGATGATATTCGGGAGTTTATGAGCTTTACAGGGTGCAAAACCCTGAACGAGACGGTGGAGAAGGCTCGTGAGAGGGAGATGGACTTGGAGTGCCGCACGAAGCAGAAGAGTGAGTAGGTATAGGCAGCAGGGGCTCAGGCTAAGAAGCCTAAGACCTTCGGTTCTTCAGGTAGGGGCCAGCAGGGCCAGGGCCGGTGTGCCAAGTGCGGGAGGTTTCATAGTAGGTCTTTTCAGATAGCTTGGATATCACGATGTTACTCTTGTTGCCAGCAGGGCCACATGAGTAAGGATTGTCCCAAGAAGGGCTTAATATGTTTTCACTGCAACCAGACAGGCCATAAAAAGGCCGATTTTCCGAGGTTGCAGGGAGGAGGAGGAGGATCAATGGCGGCACCCGCGCCCTCCACTATGAGGATTACTGACGGCCGCCCTGTCAAGGCAGAAGCTCAGCGGTGAAAAGCCGCACATTTCAGATGACTACCGAGGAGGCTCGGGCAGCACCAGATGTCGTGGCTAGTATGTGTTTATTCTTCTTTGCCTTATGTTTGTTAAATGATTATATGTATGTATTATGTTTTGTATAGGGACCTTTTTGGTCAATGGTATGACGGCTCATGTTTTGTTTGATTCGGGTGCTACCCGATCGTTCGTGTCTCTTGTGCTTAGCAAGAAGTTCTGAGACGTGTCGGAGACTATAGATACCTCGCTCGAGGTGGAGATTGCAGACGATCTCACTGTGAGTGCTGCAAGGGTATATCTAGACTGTTTCATGAATGTGCATGGCGAGAGGTTTCACATTGATTTAGTTCCCATACCGTTGCGAGGATTTAAGGTGATCATTGGGATGGACTGGCTAGGGGCCAATGGGGCCATGATCGATTGTGAGTGGCAGTTGGTCCGGGTTCGAATCCCAAGGCTGGGAGAGTTGGTTATTCAGGGTGAGAGGGCCTCGCAGGGCCTGACCCTCTGTTCAGCCGCTAGGGCTAGGAGGTTTTTACAGCAGGGCTGCACGAGATTTTTGGATTATGTTTTGGATACACGAATAGAGGCGGTAACGGATATTGACAGTGTGACAGTAGTGCAGGATTTTCAGGATGTTTTTCCCAAAGAGTTGCCTGGGGTGCCTCCGGTGAGGCGGGTGGAGTTTCACATCGATTTGGTGTCTGGTGCCGCTCCGATAGCCAAGGCACCGTATCAGTTGGCATCACCTGAGATGCAAGAGTTATCTACACAGCTTCAAGATTTGCTAGACTAAGGGTTCATCCGTCCGAGCAGTTCTCCATGGGGAGCAGCGATCCTTTTCGTGAAAAAAGGACGGATCGCACATGATGTGCATTGATTATAGGGAGCTGAACAAGCTGACAGTGAAAAACCGCTATCCTTTTCCATGGATTAATGATTTATTTGATTAGCTTCAGGGTGCATCTTGGTTCTCCAAGATTGATCTTCAGTTCGGGTGTCATCAGATGAGGATTAGGGATGAGGATATACTGAAGACAACTTTTAGAACTCGTTATGGGCATTATGAGTTTGTGGTGATGCCATTTGGGCTCACCAATGCCCCGGAAACGTTCATGGATCTCGTGAACCGAGTGTGCAGACCGATGTTGGATCAGTTAGTAATCATTTTTATTGATGATATCTTGGTTTACTCCAAAACCAGGGAGCAACACGAGCAACACTTGAGAGAGGTGCTGGAGACTTTGAGGTCGGAGAAGTTTTATGCAAAGTTCTCCAAATGTGATTTCTAGCTACGGGAACTACAGTTTTTGGTGCATGTCATCAATCAAGAGGGTATTTCGGTTGACCCAGCTAAGGTGGAGGCTGTGATGAGATGGGAGGTACCGAGGAATGCCTCGGAGATTCGTAGCTTCTTAGGTTTAGCGGGTTACTATCGGAGGTTTATCCAGGATTTTTCGAAGATTGTTGTGCCATTGACCCGTTTGACCAAGAAGAATGTGACTTTCTGGTGGGATGAGGATCCACAGAGGGCTTTTGAGACCCTGAGGCGGAGGTTATGCGAGGCTCTACTCCTAGTATTGCCTGAGGGGTTGGATGATTTAGTGGTATATTGTGATCCATCGATTTTAGGGTTGGGTGCACTGTTGATGCAGAGGGGGCAAGTGATTGTTTATGACTCGAGGCAGTTGAAGCCTCACGAGGAAAATTACCCCACACATGATCTGGAGCTGGGGGTGGTGGCATTTTCCCTAAAGATTTGGAGACATTATTTGTATGGGGTGCAGTTCATTATTTATATCGATCACAAGAGTCTAAATTATTTGATGGATCAACATAACTTTAATCTACGACATAGGAGATGGTTGGATGTGCTGAAGGATTATGACTGCGAGATCCTATACCATCCGGGGAAGGCCGACGTGGTGGCCGATGCATTGAGTCGCAAGGCGATGGGGTCCCCGATCAGGGATATTTGTATGAGGATGACTGTGAGTTCACCTTTGTTGGACATGATTCGAGGGGCCCAGGTTGAGGGGGTGCAGAAAGAGCAATTGGAAAATGGATATAATTAGAGGGTAGTATCCTTTGTTTGTTAAGGATAGCCGCGACTTGTTGACGCATTGTAGGTGAGTATGGGTGCCGGTATCATGGGGAGTGAGGCAGAGGCTGTTAGAGGAGGCGCATAAGTCCAAATTTTCTATACATCCAGGTGCAACAAAAATGTATATGGACTTGAGGCTGAGTTATTGGTGGCCCTGCATGAAGCGGGAGATCGCTTGGTTTGTGGAACGGTGCTTGACCTGCAGGAAGGTCAAGGCCGAGCATCAGCGGCCTTATGGCAAGGTTCAGCCGTTACCCATTCCAATGTGGAAGTGGGAAGAGATAACTATGGACTTGATTACGAAGCTACCGAGGACGGCGAGGGGAGTGGATGCCATATGGGTTATCATGGATAGACTGATGAAGAGTGCCCAGTTCATTTTGATCTCCGAGAGTACATCCGCATAAGTTGGTGGACATCTATGTTCGAGAAGTGGTGGCTAGGCACGGGGTGTCGGTGTTAGTGGTTTTGGATAGGGATGTTCGGTTTACATCAAGGTTTTGGAAAAATTTCCACGAGGAACTGGGTACTCAGCTACACTTCAGTACAACATATCACCCTCAGACTGACGGTCAGAGTGAGAGGATGATCTAGACATTGGAGGACATGCTGCGAGCATACGTGCTGGATTTTGGAGGAAGTTGGGATACGTACCTCCCACTGGCAGAGTTCTCGCACAATAAAAGTTATCATGCCGGTATCGATCGAGCTCCATTCGAAATGTTATATGGTCGGAGGTGTAGGACCCCACTATGCTGGGACAAGGTTGGACATCGGATGATGGGAAGCACGGAGGTGGTACTCAAGACCACCAGGTTGATCCAGCAGGTGCGTGACCGGTTACGGGTCGCGTAGAGTCGTCAGAAGAGTTATGCTGATCGACGGCGATCAAATCTTGAGTTTCAAGTGGGGGATTTTGTTTTGCTGAAGGTGTCACCTTGGAAAGGGATTATCAGGTTCGTAAGAGAGGTAAGTTAGGGCCTCTATTTATAGGCCCATTTAGGATCATAGCCCGAGTGGGCAAGGATCAAAACACCTTCCACGTGTCTCAGCTTCGGAAGTTTGTTGCTGACGAGTTCACAGTTATATCCTTGGATGAGATTCAGGTGGATGGGGGCTTGAATTATGTCGAGAGGCCGATTTCCATTCTAGAAAAGAAGACGAAGGGACTTCAGAACAAGGAAGTAAAGTTGGTAAAGGTGCAATGGCAGCACCAAAGGGGCTCCGAATGGACTTGGGAGCCAGAGGAGGAGATGCGGGAGCATTACCACGAACTGTTTTCAGCCACAAACTACGAGGGCGAAGTCTTTTTCAAGTGAGGGAGAGTTGTAACATCCAAAATTTTGGTATGTCTTAAAACCCTAAGGAATGATAATTTTTTCATAAATGTCCCTTACGTACGTTGGGCGTACTTAAGTGTACGCTTAGCGTACTGCATCGAAGTGGTCACGGAGGAATCAGGGTACGTTGGGCGTACCTTGAGTTACGCGGGGCGTACACGCCAGGGACAAAAAAAGCCTAAATTTCCAGACTTGATGCCTATTTAAACAACTTTAAGTCCCTTGGACAAAACCCTAGAGAGCCTCTACAGCCTTAGAACGTCCATATACTCCAGGAAACCTTGTGAGATCATTCTTGACCCTTAAAGAGTGCATTTGTGGCCTTTTAATGTGTATTTGAAGAAGAACGGGTGGTCAAGCAAGCTTAGATCAAGTGGGTGCTTCAAGATCCTACACCAAAATCATATTGCAAAGCTTCTGGAGGTAAAAAGCTTGCATCTTTCCTTTCTAATATTTAGATGTAGCTAGGGTTTTGGTGGTTTGTCCCTTTGATGAACTTTGGACCTCTTTTGTTGAGCTAAGCCTCCCCATTTGATATGAAAGGTAGATCTAAGGTCCCCTAGTCATTTAGAAGTATAAAAATGGAAGCTTGATGAGAGATTTGACCTCATGCATGGGTAAAAGATATTGGAAAGGTCTTAATGGAGTAGTTGGGTGTGTATGAGACATGCAAGGGTATAAAGTTGCCAACTTTATGCCTTAGGACATCTTTTCAGACTTAGATCTAGCTTTTGCACGTGGAGGACTCGAGCATTAAGCACTTAATGGAAAGAGTGCTTAAAATGGTTGTAGGATGGGCATAACTGGCTGTACACGGCGCGTAGTCCCTAAACCTTCAGTACGCTACACGTACTAGGGTGGTATGCTGGGCGCACGCAGCTCAGTTAGGCCCTAAGCTGTTTTGGGCCTTTGGGCCTCATTTGGTTGTTGGGCTTGATTAGATTCTGTGAGTTAGAGGCCTTTTCATCTGTTTGGGCTGTGGACTTACCGGTTGGGCCTTATTGGGCCAAGGAACCCATTAAGGGTATTGGACTTGGACTTTGGGGCCCATTTACAAGAAAAGGATAATTGGGCCTTGGGGTTAGAGTTTGAAGGTTGGGCCTTTCCTTGGATAATTTATGGTCGTATCATTGATTATATTATTATTGTTATTATTCATCTTGGGAGGCTGCGGATTATTAGGAGGACAATATTTGTATTCATTGGACGGAGGTGAGTCTTCTCACCATACCTATGGGTCTACGACACCAAGGCTGTCGCATTATGTGAACATGTTATGTGTGTGTTATTCATTTATGAATTGATATGTTATGTGATATTATGTTCGTATGGAAGACCCCGAGGGGAGCCCATGACATTGGATATAAGACCACGTGGGGTAGCCCATGACATTCCTAGGTAAAGACCATGTGGGGTAGTCCATGGCATTGGATGTAAGGCCATGTGGGGTTGCCCATGGCAGTCCTAGGAAAAGACCATGTAGGGTAGCCCATGGCCTTCTTGCTGAATCGTATTGCATGGTTTCTGTGGCATGATTATAGCTTTATTAGCTATCAGGATATGTGTATGTGAATGTGTGTGGTATGCTCTGGGAAACTCACTAAGCATTTCGCTTACAGGTTGTTGATTTGTTTTAGGTACTTTTGAGCCCAAGGGAAATGGCAAGGCGTGATGACATGGCATGCACTCTATCTCTCTTTTTAGTGTTGGGACCCTGATGTTTTAAAAAAAGAAAACAATGATGTAATTAATGTTGATTTGAAAACAAATATTTTGGGAATTTATGGTTTATGAGATTGGTTTTGATTAGCTAAAAATGAAAATTTTCTCTGTAGATACACGATGTATGTGTATCCAATCTTGAGAGAGTAGATACAAGATGTATGTGTATCCTAGATGCTTGGGCCTAATAGTCAGGAATTTTGTGTAAGGATCTGCCTGAATTCTTTTTTTTTTTTTTGGTGTCTTAGTGCCAGTCGGTTTCACTGTTCAAATGTTGGTAGCTTCGCGGTTCGTAGAGCTTATATTGATCTAAGTTAACTATTAAATGAATATGCTAAGTTACATGTGCTGGATTAAGTGTCTAAGCCCATAACTATAATTGGTATGTACTTGAATTGATAGCAACACAGTCCTTTTTGGGTTGCCCTCTAACTTAGCAATTAGACATGGTAATTAGGGAAGGAGAGAGATTAATTTATTATTAGATGAATAAATTAATATAAATGATTTATTAATATGTTATGGGATTAATATATTATTTAGAATCAAAATGTTTGATTAGTATTTAGCTAGAAATTAATTGGAATTGATTTTGGGATTAATCGTATTAATTATAAAGTGCAGGGACTAGTTTGAAATTATTAAATAGTTGGATGGAAGGTTCCAAAACCTCCTTGCAGGAGGTGGATGAAATCTATAGGGGAAACCTTAATGATTTCGTCCAAGGGCCTTAGATATGGCTTTTGAATAAGCTTGGGCCCTAAGCAAAGGAACATTAGGGTTTTCCCTTAAACCCTAGCTGCCTTAGCTATATAAGGAGCCTCCTGGCTCCTGAATTTCATCCACCCCTACACCTAGAGAAACACTGGCCAAAAATTGCATACTCTCTCCTCCTCCTCCTCCTCCTCTCTCTCTATCTCTCTCTCTCTAGTTTCCTTCTTCGTAGTTCTTGGGTGTGATTCCATTAGAGCATTACATTTATGGTGCTAAGCTTCCAAGAAGATCAAGATCAAGATCAACGATTACCAATTGTATACTATAACAATTGAAAGGTATGTAATTCTGAAACCCTAATTAGTTATTTTCAAAAATAGCCTCCTCTCTTCGGGTTCTTGTTTTGCAATTCAAAATTATGTGTTCAATAGTCAAAACATAGATCTAAAGTAGGTTGCATGTGAACTTAGGAATTGTTTTTCTAGTTTATTTGCTTTACATAAAACTTATAAGTGGTATCAAAGCCATTGGTTTTGTTTTAAATTTAATTGCTATAATAGTTGAATTGCAAATTAGGGTTTATAGTTATTAAACCCTAAGGCCCTGTTTGGTGGGGGGAACTAAGTTGAACAGAACAGAACAGAACTATCTTTTTTTTTTCAGAAGGTGTTTGGAGCAAGTAGAACTGGAACAATTTTTTTAACCAAGTCCAATGGGACTATTCATATAAAAAATAGTCCCACCCAAATAGGAGGAACATGTTTTTATATTCTATTCCTTGGACGAAAATACCCTTATTAGGAGCGCTCCTGTAGCCTCTTCTCCATCTTTCTCGTAGCCTCATCTCATCTTTCTCGCTATACATACACTGGTAGTCGATTAAATTCTTCAGAAAATTAACCAAGTAATTCCGAGTCTAATCGATTTCATGATATCTCATCTACAAGGAATTCGATTTCAAAGGTGCGATGTTTCTTTCTCTAATTACCTATTTCTTTCTCTACTACTTACCTAATTGATTTCAAGTCTATTTCTCTTTTTATTCACCTGCATCGATATGTTATTAGTTATCAGTTTCTTTGTAATTTTTTTTATCTACTTTTACATACTTGTACCATTTGATTTCAATATTTTATGTCTGTCGTTATACATACACGCGTTTGATC
Source organism: Lactuca sativa (assembly GCF_002870075.4). NCBI lineage: Eukaryota > Viridiplantae > Streptophyta > Magnoliopsida > Asterales > Asteraceae > Lactuca > Lactuca sativa. The sequence goes on from NC_056626.2 coordinate 240,724,768, forward strand.
TTTCTAAACCCAATTTTGGGTCTCTTTCTTTCTAAACCCAAATTTCCTATTAATGCGATATATATGAGTTGATTGTTGAAGATTATTCAAAATCAATTGTGTAAACATGTTCTTATACACTTTAATTTAATGTTATAGTGACCATTGACCATTATACCCCTTGAATGAACACAGTTGCAGGCAACATTTGGTTGTCGTACTTCTCATTTTTTATAAATTACCAATACACCCATGTATATCCATGAATCATATCTTCACCAAATCCATGCTCCCAATCATATAAAAATCTGTGTATAAAGCATCAAGATTCAATTCAAAATAACGCCACATTCCAATAATCTGTTTTACTCAATTATCTTTTAAATATTGCTTGAACCCATACAAATAGTTTTTAACCTCCAAACTGCAAAAAGATTAATAAATAAAAGAAATCTAGTACCATAATATCATTTCCATCATTGTTCTTCAAAGATTTAAAATAAAAATTACCTTACATTGACCATTATACCCCTTGAAATTACATAGATCATTATACTCATACATGAATACAGTTGCAGGTATCATTTTTTTCATCCTCAACTCATTTTTAATAAATAACCAGTATACCCGTGTAGACTTACCAAAGTCAATGCTCAACCTAATACATCTTGATAACCTGTAAGCCTAATATAGTTTTGCTACCTTCTAGTGTACAAATTTACCCAATAGTTTTTAAATTATTTGTTTTTTTATTAATAGTTATGGAATTAAAAACATTTGGTGCTAGAAGTTTGCTCATATCGAGTTTATATTGTTTCTATCATATGCATGTTTTAGATACTCGATTATCGATGAAAATGCCCATGAGTACTTGTAGTTGCATGTTTGTAGTTGTCACTGAGTTTTTAATACCTGTTAGTTGATTGTTCTAACCCCCTTAAGTGTATGTTTCTCGTTATAGTCAAGAATATACTATTTTTTTTACTTTTTTTATAAACTTTGTAGATATGGATCGTAATCATTTGCTCCTATTTGTGAAATTACTGGAGAGTTATATTTAGTTGTTGATGTGCCTAGCTACAATTAGACTTTGGTTTATTGAATGTGAGGAAAAAGAAGCTCAAAGGAGATATCTAAGTGAAAGTACGTTAGAAAGTAGATTAGACACAATTTCGAAACGGTCAACAGAAATACAATGTATCACACGTGAAAGTGATGAATATTGTATAAATGAGTTACGTATGGACAAAAATGCATTTGCACGTTAATGTGAGTTACTACAAACTCGTGGTGGATTATTAAATGATGGTTTAGTGACAATTAAGGAGCAGGTTGATATATTCTTAAACATATTTGCGCACCACTAAAAAAGATGTATTCAAGTTAGATTTTATCGGTTAGGGGAAATAGTAAGTCGTTATGTTCATCAAGTTTTGGGTGATTTACTACATTTGCAAGAGATATTGTTTGTTAACCCAATGCCTATTGCAAATGATTGTATAGACAACCGATGGAAATGGTTCCACGTAATCATTATAACATTATTGAGATATATTACAAATTAATATAAGGTTTGAAATAAGAATGAGTTAGTATTTTATTTATAGGGTTGTCTAGGAGCAATTGATGGAACATATATGTCACACCCCCAGACCAGGATGACGGAAACATCCGGAGGCGGATGAGGTCATTGTGCAATATCATAACAATTGAATATAAATGAAACATAACAAATCCAAACATCATAGATTAAGATAACAAACTTACATTGTTTTTACATCATGTATTTGTTCTCAAATAACACAAAAGAGACATTAGTAAGTAAATTCCAAACTACAGCAAAATAATCCAGAATCCGCGATCCATAAACTTACTTACTGATTTCCTGAGAGTACAAGTCGTTTGAAAAACGTCAACATATAATAGGGTTGGTGATTTTATAAGCATTTTTTTATAAAAATTTGAGATAGTTTAGAAACCCAGAAAATCCAATATTTTCTGTTAAAATAGTTGTAAGTCTTGTTTCCAATCAAGTATAGTTGCATGTGTACTTTAGTTTATTACCTTTCGAAATTGTATAAAATTGTGTTCTCCAGAAAATCCTATATTTTTTGATGTACAAAGTAGTAGCCTTAAAATGCTAAGACTTGTGTGGTAAAATTTCGTTTGAGGTATCCAAACAATAGTTGATTATCAACAAAAGGTGTAACTCGTGTACATTTCTAAATAATATTGTTATATACTAAGTGAGTCGTTATAACCATACTAATATGACGGAGTGTCTATCTTAATTTTCTTTAGACATTGGTTTTGTTGAAGACATTTGTCACCCTAGACTGGCCTGTCTAGCTGTAGCGAACATCGAAGGTGCAGGGTGTCAACCCCGTATAGATCTATACACAAAATCCGGCTCTCCCTCCTTGATACTTTGGTTATAACTCTTATAGGACTTTAGATGTACACTATTATATAGTTACGGTGAAGGTACGTCTCACATGAATCGTAACAGGTATTTACACTAATAGTTGATTATTGTTATTTAATTTAATAAAAAACATTAGTTGTACTAGTTGACTAATCATTTCGTTTTTTGTTTTGTAACATTAGTTGTGCTTGTTGACTAGGTGTTTCGTTTCATTTCGTTTATTGAAATAATCCACATTGAATCGTATTTATCAAAAATGGCTCAATATTATCAATGTGTCAAAAATGGACCTTCCTTTTTAGATTATTAAATAATTGTCAAAAAGTGTCATGAGTGACCCAAAAATACTAGGATTGTTGAAAATATCTCATTTCTTCTAAAATACTCATTTTAGGCTCGTATTTAAGAAATATCCAAAATGACCATTATTTATTAGATATTTCCATTTTTGTCCCAATTTAAAATCAAAATCTCAAATTTAGCCAACATTTCAACAATGACCTTATATATATATATATATATATATATATATATATATATATATATATATATATATATATATATATATATATATATATGGCCGAAAATGGTCAAAAATAATATATATTTTCATAATTTTACATCTTCCAAAAATTTATGCCAACAACTTTGTTTAAGAAAATTTGAGGCAATTCCTTGTGCTTCTTGATATAAACTATTAGGAATTTTATTTCATATAACCACTAGTGTTTGTTACTAACATAAAATGTTTATGAGATATAGTCCAAACTCTTGAGATTTAACCAAAATCTCCAGTTTTTGGACTATTTTTATGTAGTGTCTTAACCTAGAACACATACAACATAACATACATGCATAGGCAAGCAAATACACAATTTTTTGGCTTGTATCCTCCCTCCTAATAATGAAAGTTCAAAAATAGGGGTATGCAGCTCACCTTGGGTAGAAGAAAGTGTGGTTGAAGAGATGAGGTGAATATTGGGGCCTAGAACACTTGAAGTGTTGGATGAACTTCTTGAGGATTTTGATACCCTATTGTTGTTAACACATGAAGTTATATGTGATTTAGAAGAATTTCAACAATTAAATGTATGAATTATCTAGCTAGGCACGAATTACTTACAAAATATTAGAAGGAATTGTGAAGAAATGGCCTCTAGACTAGGCTTGAATTCTTGAGAGTGTTTACGGAGTTCTTTAGGAGTGAAAATGAGTTTGTGAAATAAAAATGGGGTTTATGCCCCTTTATATAGGAATAAGAAGTTGATAGGGTGTCTGCTTTGATTACTGATGTGTAACAACGATTACTGGAGGTTAATTCATAAGCTACTGAGATTTGCATTGGGAATTAGCCAATTACATCTCATAATTACCGTAAACACAATTGAATTGGAAAATGGGGTTTATGGTCTAAATGGGCATTAAAATAAGGTTTACGGCCAAAGGAGGTCCACTAAAGGTGGTTTACGGTCTAAATGGTGGCCCATCATGGAGTTTACGGCCAAACTTTGCCCCTTAAAGGTGTTCACGGTCTACCTTTGGTGGTTTGAGGTAGTTCACGGCCACAAGACACCTTGGACGTTGTTCATGGTTTGATTGGTTTCTAGGGAAGTTTTCATGGTCATGTTTTGGATTCCTTAAGATGTTTGCACCTAAACACTGCCTAGGAATGTGTTTATGGTCTAAAGTATATTAATTCTAATGTGTTAGCTTCATTGTTTGTGTGTTTAATATTTTGACATAACTTAAATTTCTTATTTTTTTGCATTGACTTAAGAGAATTTAGGGTAGTATAATTCTCAAAATTTACATTAACATAACATAATAGTAATAAAGTAATAACTATTACATATACAAGACCCCTTTTGACTTGGTTTTTAGATTAGAGAATTTCTAGTTGTGACATCATCCCCCGTTAGAGGGAATTTGTCTCGAAATTCTTTAGAATTATTCTAACTAACTAGCAAAAAGGTGAGGGTATTTTTGCATCATCTAATCCTCACATTCCCATGTGAATTCAGGTTCGCTCTTGGCATTCCATCTAACCTTCACAATGGGGATGCGACTTTGTTTCGTGCACTTAACTTCTTTATTCATAATCTCGATAGGCTGCTCAATGAACAAAAGGCTTTCGTTCACTTCAATCTCGTCTAGTGGAGCTATGAGAGTTTCATCTGATAAACACTTCTTTAGGTTTGACACATGGAATACACGGTGTACATTACTATGTTTTGAGGGTAGTTGTAGTTTGTAGGCTACCGGACCGATTCGGGCAAGGATCTCAAATGGTCTGATGTATCAGGGGTTTAGCTTCCCCTTCTTTCCAAATTGTATCATCCCTTTCCAAGGGGAGACTTTTAATAACACCTGATCCCCCACTTGGAACTCCAGAGGCTTTCACCTTTTATCTGCATAACTATTTTGTCGGTCTCGCGACGCTTGGAGCCGTGCTCTGATTTGGACTATCTTTTTTCTAGTTTCTCGAATAATCTCAGGTCCTGTGAGAGTGTTGTTGGGCATTTTCCCTTTTGCCAGCTGGGTGTCTCCCACCTCAGCCCAGCAAAGGGGTGATCTGAATTTTCGACCATACAAGGCCTCAAAAGGAGCAACTCTTATGATCGTGTGGTAGCTGTTGTTATATGAAAATTCAATTAGGGGCAGGTGGGTATTCCAAGCCTTGGAAAATTCTATTACACATGCTCGGAGCATGTCTTTTAGAGTCTGAATGGTTCGGTCGCTTTGGCCATCAGTTTGGGGGTGGTAGACAGTGCTCCTATCCAGTTGGGTTCCCAAATCTTTCTGGAGCGAATGCCAAAAGTGAGATGTGAATCTACTATCTCGATCAGAGATAATAGATATGGGAACTCCAAGAAGTCTCTCCACCTCTTTCAAGTATATTCACGTTAGTCTTTCCATCTTGTACGTCTCCTTTATTGGCGGGAAATGGGCAGATTTTGTTAATTGGTCAACGATCACCCAGATAGCATTTAGACCGTCTGCCGTCTTGGGTAATTTGGTTATAAAATCCATTGTTATTCTCTCCTATTTCCACTCGGGTGTTTCGGGTTGTTGCAGTAGACCCAAGGGCTTCTGATATTCCACTTTAACTTTGGCACAACTGAGACAGTTTCCCACATAAGTGGCAATCTCCGCTTTCATATTCAGCCACCAATAATGTTGTTTGATATCCAGTTACATCTTATCGGAACCCGGATGGACAAAGTACCTCATTTTAGGAGCTTCATTCATTATCACGTCCCGAAATCCACCGAACCTCAGTGTCCAGATCTAATCCATAAGATAATAGGCTCCATCTTCTTTGACTGTCATATTCTTTTCCATTCCATGCAATGCCTCATTTGCAAAGTTTTCTGGTTTCATGGCTTCCTGTTGCGCCTCCTTGATTTGTGAGGAAAAATGGGAATGGATGGTCATTATCAGTATCTTTACTTAGCGACTCGAGTACTCCTTTCAGCTTAAGGAATCGACTACCATATTAGCCTTGCATGGGTGGTACTTGATCTCGCATTCATAGTCGTTTAGTAGCTCGACCCATCGCTACTATCTCATGTTTAGTTCTTTTTTATTTAGAATGTGCTAGAGGTTCTTGTGGTCTGTGAAGATGGTGCACTTCTTACTATATAGGTGGTGCATCCAAATCTTTAAGGCGAAGATCACAACTCCCAGCTCGAGATAATGGGTTGCGTAGTTTACTTCATGGGTCTTTAGTTGCCTGGATGCGTAAGCTATCACCTTTCCGCGTTGCATGAGCACACAACCTAACCCTTGATTAGAAGCATCGCAATATACTACGAAATCTTCTGTTCCCTCTGGCAAAAACAGCACCGGAGCACTACAGAGGGCTCGTTTCAGGGTTTGGAAAACAACTTCTTGTTTATCATTCCGGTTGAAGAGTACGCCTTTCTGGGTTAGAGTGGTGAGAGGTTAGTGATTTTGGATAAATTCTAAATGAACCTTCGGTAATAACCAGCAAGGGCCAAAAACTGTTGGATTTTTATTGGTGTTTTTGTGGTTGCCTAGCCCTCAATAGCTTTGATCTTGGTAGGGTCCACATGTATTCCCTCTTCACTAACTACATGTCCCATGAATTCCACTCTACGAATCCAGAACTCGCATTTGGAGAATTTTGCATATAGCTTCTCCATTCTTAAAGTTCCCAGAATCTGCCGTAAATCTTGGTTGTGCTCTTCCTCACTTTTAGAAGTGAGGAACGGCCGACACACTCTGTTCATCAGGTCCATAAAGGTTGCGGGTGCATTTGTTAGACCAAAAGGCATGACTACGAATTTGAAATGTCCTTAGCGGGTTCGGAAAGAAGTCTTTGGAATATCCTCCTCTTGGACCCTTAGTTGGTGGTATCCAGACGTCAGATCTATCTTGGAGAGATAGCTGGCTCCTTGTAGTTGGTCGAATAGATCATCGATTCGAGGGAGTAGGTATCTATTCTTGACAGTAAGCTTGTTTAACTCCAGATAATCGATGCAAATTTTGGAAGATCCGTCTTTCTTTTTCACAAACAGGACCGGAGCTCCCCAAGGTGAAAAGCTCAGCCTGATGAATCCTTTGTCTAGAAGTTCGCTCAATTGTCTAGATAACTCTTGCATTTCGGCAGGAGCTAACCTGTAAGGTGATTTGTCGATTGGAGTGGCTCCAGGTATGAGATCGATTCAGAATCCGACTTGAAGCTCGGGGGGTATTCCTGGCAAATCCTCGGGAAATACGGCTGGAAAGTCACGTACTTCTGGAATATCATTGATGTTTTTCTCCTCCTTTGTTTTATCCACAACATGAGCGAGAAAGGCGTGATTCTTTTTATGCAAACACTTTTATGATTTGATGCAATAAATAAGTCGGAGATTTGTGCCAGGTTTATCGCCATAAACTATTAGGGTTTCATTGTTCGGTAGATGAAGGCGAACGGCCTTCTCGTGACATATAATTTTGGCATGGTGGTGGCTTAACCAATCCATGCCAATAATCACATCAAAGCTCCTAATATTAAATGTCATCAAATCGATTGGAAAGGAGTGATTATTTTATGTTAACGTGCACCCTACATAGATATCGTTGGTTGATTCTGTTTTACCATTGGCCATTTCGACCGTAAAAGTTTCATTCAATTTTTGGGGTTTTGATTGAGTAGCTGTTTGAATCCTTGACTTACGAAGCTCCGCTCAGCCCCACTATGAAATAAAATGCACGCATAAGAGTTGTTGAGGGGAAACGTACCAGTCACTACAGTTGGATCTTGCACCGCCTCTCATTTTCCCATTCCTAGGACACTCCCTATATTCTGGTTGTTGTTCATGGGACAATTGCGTTTAAAATGGCTGGTTTCTTTGCATCCGTAACATGCACGGATGGCTCCGGCGTTGTTGTCATTAGGCTGCTTGCTTTGTTATGGGGGCATCCAACAATATCGGGCATTATGCCCTCTTTGATTGCAATTTGTACATTGGAAGTCCTTGCATTCCCCAATGTGGGGGTAATTACACTTGTCACATTTGGGATTGGAACCTGTGTATGACTTAGCAGGTGCTGGTGTGGTTGAGGCTGGGACGAGTGGAGCTGGTGCGGCTGGAGCGGTAGCAGAGTGGACTGCTACTATCTATGGTTTCTTGGACAACCCTGAATTCTGTCTCCTTTTTCGTTTGTTCTCCCAGTTTTTTTTTTTGTTCTTTTTGTGATAGTTTAGAAACCCAGAAAATTCAATATTTTCTGTTAAAATAGTTGTAAGTCTTGTTTCCAATCAAGTATAATTTCATGTGTGCTTTAGTTTATTACCTTTTGAAATTGTATAAAATCATTTTCGCCAGAAAATCCTATATTTTTTGATGTACAAAGTAGTAGCCTTAAAACCCTAAGACTTGTGTGGTAAAATGTCGTTTGAGGTTTCCTAACAATAGTTGATTATAAGCAGAAGGTGTAAGTTGCGTAAATTTGTAAATAATATTGTTATATTCTAAGTGATTCCTTATAACCATACTAATATGACGAAGTTCTTGCCTTAACATTCTTCAGGCGTTGGTTTTGTTGAAGACATTTCTCACCCTAGACTGGCCTGTCTAGCTGTAGCAAACATCGAAGGTGCGGGGTGTCAACCCCGTATAGATCTATACACAAATTCCCGCTCTCCCTCCAGGAGACTCTGGTTATAACTCTTATAGGACTTCAGATGTCCACTATTATATAGGTACAGTGAAGGTGCGTCTCACTTGAATCCTAACATGTATTTACGCTAATAGTTGATTACCTTTATTTAATTTAATAAATAACATTAGCTGTACTAGTCCACTAGACATTCTGTTTTTGGTTTTGTAACATTAGTTGTGCTCGTTGACTAGGTGTTTTGTTTCGTTTCATTTATTGAAAATAATTCACTTTGAATCCTATTTATAAAAAGTAACTTAATTTATCGATGCATCAAAAAATGGCCCTTCCTTTTTATAAATTATCAAATAAGACCCATAAGTGTCAAAAAGTGTCATGAGTGACCCAAAAATACTACGATTGTTGAAAATAGCTCATTTCTTCTAAAATACTCATTTGAGGCTCGCATTTAAGAAATGTCCAAAATGACCCTTATTTATTAGTTATTTCCATTTTTAGCCCAATTTAAAATCGAAATCTCAAATTTAGCCAACATTTCAACAATGACCTTATATATATATATATATATATATATATATATATATATATATATATATATATATATATATATATATATATATATATATATATATATATATATATGGGTAAAGTGAATATACTTAACAACCTTATATAAGCTTAGGTACCTAACCTCATCAAACTACGTCATTTTGCATTAAATTTTCATTGCAATCATCCAAGGTTCATAAACTTTATCCCTAAACTTGATTTACTTCAAAAAAAAAAATGGGAAATTCATCATTATATTTCTCCTACATCCTTTCGTTTGTAGCGGTAGGATATGAAGTCCATCAGGTGGTATTCGATAGAAAGACGTGATGTAAAAGAAAGATATTGGTGAATGTCCAAAGATTTTGGAACTAATAAAGTTATGGGGTTGAAGTTTAAGAACCTTAGCCGATTACAATGTAAATATGATACAAACCGATGTAGTATTATGGAGTTAGGTACCGAAGCTTATATAAGGTTGTTAGGTATATTCACTTTACCCTATATATATATATATATATATATATATATATATATATATATATATATATATATATATATATATATATATATATATATATATATATATATATATATATATTTATGGCCGAAAATGCTCCAGAATAATATATATTTTCATAATTTTACATCTTCCAAAATTTTATGCCAACAACTTTGTTTAATCAATTTTGAGGCAATTCTTTATGGTTCTCGACATAAACTATTAGGAGTTTTATTTCATATAACCACTAATTTTTTGTTACTAACATAAAGTATTTATGAGATATTGTCCAAACTCTTGAGATTTAACCAAAATCTCGAGTTTTTGGACTATTTTTATGGAATGTCATAACCTAAAACACATACAACATAACATACATACATAGAAAAGAAAATACACAATATTTTCACAAGACTTTTGGCTTGTATCCTCCCACAAAGTAATGAAAGTTCAAAAATAGGGGTATGAAGCTCACCTTGGGTAGAAGAAAGTGTGGTTGAAGAGATGAGGTGAATATTGGGGCCTAGAACACTTGAAGTTTTGGATGAACTTCTTGAGGATTTTGATACCCTAATGTTGTTAACACATGAAGCTATGTCTGATTTAGAAGAATTTCAACAATTAAATGTATGAAATATCTAGCTAGGCACGAATTACTTACAAAATATTAGAAGGAATTGTGAAGATATGGCTTCTGGACTAGGCTTGAATTCTTGAGAGTGTTTACGGAGTTCTTCAGGAGTGAAAATGAGTTTGTGAAATGAAAAATGGGGTTTAGGCCCTTTACATGGGAATAAGAAGTTGATAGGATATTTGCTTTGATTACTGATGTGTAACATCTATTACTGGAGGTTAATTCATAAGCTACTGAGATTTGCATTGGGAATTAGCGAATTACAGCTCATAATTTCCGTAAACACAATTGAATTGGAAAAGGGGTTTATGGTCTAAATGGGCCTTAAACTAAGTTTTACGGCGAAAGGAGGTCCACCAAAGGTGGTTTACGGTCTAAATGGTGTCCTATCAAGGAGTTTACGACCAAACTGTGCCCCTTAAAGGTGTTCATAGTCTACTTTTGGTGGTTTGAGGTAGTTCACAACCACAAGAGATCTTGGAAGTTGTTCACGGTTTGATTGGTTTTAGGGAAGTTTTCATGGTCATGTTTTGGATTCCTTAAGGTGTTTATGCCCAAACACTACCTAGGAATGTGTTTATGGTCTAAAGTATATTAATTCTAATGTGTTGGCTTCATTGTTTGTGTGTTTAAAATTTTGACATAACTTAAATTTCTTATTTGTTTGGATTGACTTAGGAGAATTTAGGGTAGTATAATTCTCAAAATTTACATTACCATAACATAATAGTAATATAGTTATAACTATTACATATACAAGACACCTTTTGACTTGGTTTTTAGATCAGAGAATTTCTAGTTGTGACAGTATATTGAAGTTAATGTCCTTGACTCAGATAAACCAAGGTACCGAACAAGAAAGGGTAATATAGCAATGAATGTGTTAGGTGTCTGTAATCTTGACAAGAATTGTGTCTACATCTTAGATGGATGGGAAGGTTCGGCTACTGATTCAAGGGTTTTGAGGGATGCAATTACTAGACACTATGGCTTGAAGATTCCAATTGGTAAGCTAAGACAATAATTACTAAATATTTGAAGTAAACATAATTACATATTCATACCTATTATTTTATTTATGATAGGTAATTATTATTTGGCTGATGGAGGATATATCAATGATGAAGGTTTTTTGGCACCATATAGAGGTATTAGGTATCATTTACAGGAATGGGAAGGTAGTACACGTGCACCTATAAATAAGGAGGTATACTTTAACATGAAACACTCTCAAGAAAGGAATTTTATCGAGAGGTGTTTTGGTCTACTAAAGAGATATTCGGCTTTATTAAGATGTCCTTCATTTTATCCGATAAGAATTCAAGGGAAAATAGTCATGGCATGTGCTTTGTTGCATAATTTTATTTGGACACAAATGCATCTTGATCCACAGGAAAACACGTCAAGCACTTTTGAATATATGCCTATCGAGGAAGAACAACCAAATCATCTTCAAATTGTGGATGTTGTTGAGTCAAGTATTGAATGGACTCAATGAAGATATAATTTAGCACAATAAATGTTTGAGTCTTGGATGTCAACTAGATCGTAGTAGATTTTTTTTTTATTTTTTTATGTTTAGAACTTTTATTTTTAAGTTTGTTATTTGTAATTGTTATGGATGTGAACAAATTTGATTTTTGTGTATGTTTTTATTAATTTTAACTTGCTTAGTGGATGATTTGTTTTCATATTTTCCATTTTTATATATTTACCCTTGTTATGTATAATATGACAAAAGCAAATAACAAATCATGGCAGACAGGCATCAATGGACTCAAGAAGAAGAGGATGCACTGATTGTCATCCTTCAAGACATTGTTGTCATCAGTGGCAGAGGTGATAATGGAAGATTTACGCCTGGAACATAAGATCAAGTCGTTCTAAAGTTGCGGGAAAAAGTCGTTGGTATTAATATAACAGCAAAGCACGTGCAAAAAAAATCAAAACGTTTAAAGGATAAATTTTCTACTGCATATGAGATGCAAAATACAAGTGGGTTTGGTTGGGATGATGCTCGTAAATGTGTAGTAGTTCATTACGCTGAGATATTAGAGGAATATCTAAAGGTCAGTGATTATATATATATATATATATATATATATATATATATATATATATATATTATTTGTATGCATATTTAAGTATTAAATATATGGTTTTACATGTAACTTTGTTAGTTTTATTAGAAACATCCAAACAAAAACTATGTCGCGAACATACCATTCCCTGCATACAAGCGACTAGCAAATGTTTTTGGTAAAGATTGAGGTACAGGCAGTATGATTAAATCAGCGGCTGATGTGACAGAAAATCAAAATGTTGATAACGAAGAAGGAGAACATTTTTCATCGTCTAATTCTCATCCTCAAAGCACTGCAACTTCCTCCAACCCAAATCTCAATGACTTGGCACAAAATAGAATAAGAAAAGCGGCACCTGAAGAAGTCACACATGTAATTCAAATGGGGTTAGCTACTATATCTAAGGAAATCCATAAATTGACTAGGGCTATTACGTCTTCAACGAATGACCTCACAGAGTTAAAACTATACATGAAGAGGTGAAGACCATGGAGTTGTCTTCTTCACAAATCATGTGAGTTTGTTTGAAGTTTACAAAAAACCTGAATTTGTTACCGATGTGGAATAGCTTGGACGCAGTTAGCAAACCACTTTTTGCGAAGACTATATAAGAAGATGACAATTGAAAATAAGGATTTTGGAAACCATTTTGGTTTAGAACATTGTTAATTTTGAAGCAAATTTGATTATTTAGTATTAGAGCTTGTTTTAGTGAGAATTTTAAATAATTTTTTTACTAAAAATGTTTATTTTGAAGTTGTGTATGTTAAATAGAGTTATTATGAATATATTTTTGCATAAGGGTAGTATGGTCGTTTTTACATCTTGTTCTGTCCAGTTTTATTGTTACCAAACAGTTTCAGATAACTTGTTTCAGTTCTGTCCAGTCTTACCAAATGCTATACAAATTATTTATCGTGTCCAGTCCTGTCCTGTTCATTCCAGTCTTGTCTAGTTCGGTTCCACCCAGTTCTTCTGCTAAACGGTACCTAAAGGTCATGTTTTTCGTTTTTAGGGTTTTGGTTTGAGGGGTTTTCAAAAAAACCCTAGCCTCTATAAACCCTAATCGAAAGTAGGGTTAGGGTTTTGAAAAATCCTAGCCACCTTCCTTTTATTTCGAAATTGCCTTAGGTATTTAGGGTTTCTTGTTTGGATAATTGTTACTTAATTGGATTACTTGGATAATTATACTATACCCTAAATTTTCGAAATTTAGAGGTTTTAGGATTAGGATTAACTTAATTGTTTAACTTAATTTGATAATCACCCAATATTTAACAAATTAATTAAAAGTTAATTGATAATAATTAAATCTAGTTTTTGGTGTCTTTTGAATTTTAAATTAATAGTCTAATTTTCAAAAATTCATATAAACCCAAAAGTTTTAAAAAGTTTAAAACACACCTTATATATATATATATATATATATATATATATATATATATATATATATGTATGTATATATATATATATATATATATTATAATTAAAAGTTCAATATTATATATGTATAAGAATTGGTAAGTCGAATCGCTAGTATGCCTCATTCACGAAGCTGGTTTATAAGGGGGGATAAGGAAACTGCATATAAAATGGTAGTTTAATGGGTGTCCACTCTCACCCACTGCTTCCTTGATTAATGGAGGGTCGTTAGCAGAACGGATTTGATAGGAAAAGTTTATATCATGAAAAGTATAATGTTATTAATTAAGTACTAGACCATCATTTTACAAAATTCCAACTCTAGTTACTTTAGGAAAAATGTGAATACTATGCTAACCCATGAAATTGCACATTAGGCTTTATAAGTCATTAGTGGAGTATATTTAGTTAACTGGCACACTAATTAGGACTAATAAAGAGTCGTAATGGGTATCTCATGATTATCATTGTTGATGGAGCGTGTGTGGTTTACCAGCACATCAATAGATATTGATAAAGATAATGAGGTTACCAAGCACATTTGCATGGTTATTTACATCGTGTTTGTTATCCTCGGTATCCCAGTCAGAAATTTAAGAGCATAAACCGAGATTAAAACATGACACTGAAAAGTTTTAGTGTATCTCAAAAGAATTAGGAATTTCACTTAATTTCGTTTCGTTTTATGGTGGAATTATTGAATCTTCATTCACTTACCTTTATGAAATTCACACTTGGATCTAGGCATCCGATTTCTAAGTTATGAACCTTCATAGTTGGATCCTAACCTTAGTATAGTATCTTTGGGTGATTATATTGGGGTATCTTGAAATCTAACTAAAACTATCTTTCTTTTCAGATGTCTTCTCCTGGAAACACTTCTACTTCATCGTCCTCCTACCAAGGTTTCTCTTTGCTCTCCATTTGCTCCAGATTCATTATGGATGGCATGAACTATAACAATTGGATGCGTAACATAAAATTGGTGCTTCACTTTGAGGACAAAGATTATTTCCTCGAGAAGGAGCTCAAAGAGATTGATAAAACCAAAGCCACTACCAAAGAATATGCTACCTACAAGAAGCATTATTACGATGCAACCAAAGTGGCTTGCATCATGGTTGCAACTATGTATCCCGAATTACATATGTACTATGAGGACTACTGGGCCTTTGAGATGAACAGGGACCTTATGGAGAAGTACTATAAGCGAGATCGTTAAGAGAAGTTCGAGGTAGTCAAATCACTCATGGCTTGCATGATGAAGGATAGGGAGTCGGTTGTCAGTCATGTGCAAATAATGTAATGCTACATATAGCGTTTGGTCAAGCTCAACATACACTTTGATGAGGAATTGTCCATTGACATGGTTTTGAACTCATTACCTGATTGTTATGGTCAGTTCATCCTAACTTACCGTTTGAACAACACCGAGAAGACATTAGCCCAATTACACAATTTGTTGCAAATAGTTGAGGCAGGAATGAAGGGTAAAAGTATAGACTCCACTCATGTTAGTGCTCCCATCTTGGCTATTGGAAAGGGAAAGGTGAAAAAGAGGAAAGGTCCTCCTAAGAAAAGCTGGAAGGGCAAGGCCAATGCTGGGACATCTGGTAGTGGCCCAAAGGCCAAGCCCAATGTTGTCATTCCCCATGCTTCTGATCCAAAGAATGCTGATTGATTTTAATGCAATGACAAGAGGCACTATAAACGAAGTTGGCTGAAGTATCTATAGGACATTAAAGATGGCAAGGTGAAGCCATCTTCAGCAGGTATTAAACTATTTCTTCTAATAACACATTATCTTATCATTCTTGGGTCCTTGATACAGGATGTTGTTTTCACATCTGTTCTGATTTGCAGGGGATAAAAGAAACTGAGGAGGTGGAGCGAGGGAGGATAAAATTGATCAAGGGAAACAAAAAGTCTTCACCAGTGATCAAGTTCAAAGTTTATCAACTTTTGCTTAATAGATGTTAGATTAGATTTGTTGAATTGCTGCTATTCGTCTGAGATGACGAGAAACATTGTTTCATTTTATGCATTCTTCAAACAAGGTTTCAAGTATTCTTTTAATGATTTATATGAATGACAGTTTTGTGTTTGAAGCTTTACCTTGTGATGGTGTGTATGAAACAGTGACTTGTGTAGATAGCTTAGGTAATAGTGTGTTTAATATTGACTTGTCTAATAGTATAGACAAGGCATGCGTATTGCATTATCGTCTTGGACACATTAACAAGAAACGCATAGCCCACCTCCAAAAGGATGGAGTGTTGGAATCATTTGACCTAAAATCAGATGATATGCGTGAATCTTTTATTTTAGGAAAGATGACAAAATCACCTTTCATGGGATCTTGTGAAAGAGGTGAAGGTTTGTTGGACCTCATACATACTGACGTGTGTGGAACCTTCAGATCAACCACAAGGGATGATAATCGATTATATGTGACTTTCACTGATGATTATAGAAGATATGGTTATATCTACTTAATCAAGCATAAGTCAGAAACCTTTGAAAAGTTCAAAGAGTTTAAACATGAGGTAGAAAATCAATTGGGAAGGAAGATAAAGGTACTTAGATCCGATGGAGGCGAGGAGTATCTTAGTATCAAGTTCAACGTCTATCTAGAGGAACACAGAATAGTTTGACAATTAACTCCTCCTAGAACACCACAGTTAAATGGTATGGCTGAGAGGCGTAATTGGACCTTGTTAGACATGGATCATTCTATGATGAGTCATGCTTCACTTGCTATTTATTTATGGGGGTATCCCTTAGAGACAGTCGACCACATCCTCAATCTTGTCCCTACAAACAAGGTTTCCAAAACACCTCACGAGATGTGGATGGGGAAATTTCCCTCGTTAGCACATATTAAAGTCTGGGGTTGTGAATCTTTCGTAAGACGAGAGACTCACGACAAGCTAGCAGCTAAAAGTGAGAAATGTGTTTTCATTGGTTACCCACAATAGTCTTTTCGATATTTGTTATACAGACGTAGTGAAAACGTGGTTTTTGTAGCACGAAGAGGAGTCTTTCTAGAAAAAGAGCTCATATTCAAAGAGGACAGTGGGAGTACCACTGACCTTGAAGAAATTTAAGATTTGGCTAATGAAGGAACCTTAGCTGACACTAGCACTCAACTAGAGGAAACATTTCCTATTGAACCAGTTGCAAACTCATTACCACTTCGAAGATCCAATAAGGTGAGTATGCCACCTGATTTATATGGTTTTCATATTACTTCAGATGGTGACACATTTATCAGTGATAGGAAACTGGTAAATTTAGAATAACCAGTTACTTACAAGGAAGCAATGGCAGGCCCAGAGGCTTCCAAGTGGAAAGAGGCAATATATAGCGAGATAAAGTCCATCTATGACAACCAAGTTTGTAGTTTTGTTGATAATGTACCAGGTCGTAAGACAGTTGGGTGCAAATGGATCTTCAAAAAGAAGATAGAAGGTTTCACTCAAACCCCGGGGGTTGACTATGAAGAGACCTTCTCACCAGTAGTTATGATTAAATCTATTAGGATATTGCTCTCCATAGCTACCTTTCATGGCTATGAAATTTGGCAGATGGATGTCATTACTGCTTTCCTTAATGGGAAGTTAGCTGAGGTTGTTTACATGAATCAACTAGAGGGTTTTGTTGATGAAAAGTTTCCCAACAGAGTGTGCAAGCTTGAGAAATCCATTTATGGATTGAAACAAGCATCTGGTAGCTTGAATCTTTGCTTCCATGAGAAAGTCAAAGAGTTTGGTTTCTTTAGGAGTGAAGATGAATTTTGCATGTATATCAAGGCTAATGGGAGTATAGTAACTTTTCTCGTGTTATATGTCGATGACATATTTGTTGGGTTTTGAGCACAAAACATTCCTATGGTGCACATGCAACCCTGAATGCTTTGGATCTATGTTTTCTTTAATTATACATGCATTTTGTTTTTAAAAAGCATTCACCCTAGGTAGCATACAATTGAAGCTATATAATAAAAACTTAGTTTGGATGCTTACCTCTTGAGTAGGGTAGACTTTTTGACCTTTGAAGACTTGAGCATCTCAAGTGTGATGCCTATAATGGTTCACAAACACCAATATGCAAGAGGAGGCTTAAGAGAATAAGTTACTTATCTCCAAGAGATGGTGTAACCGATTTTGGCTCATGAGGGTTCTATTTATAGTGTGGCAAATGCTAGGGTTACACTTTTGTAAACCCTAATGCTCCATGACTTTTCACATTCTTATGCTCCAAGGGTTTAACCTTCACAGACTATCAATGGATTAACTTATTGGTTTAGCCCATCTAAATAATCATGGATCATTGGCCCACACTACAAGATTCATTGATTTACATAATCAATCCCTATATATTTAATTTGTCTCTTTTGCTCACAAAATTAATTCCAAATTAATTTTTGATCAATACTAATTAAATACTATGATTTCATATATTAATATATTGTACTTGTAATATATTAATAAATCATAAATAACCTTATTCTCAAAAGTCTATCCTATCAAATTGCACTGTGAAGGCAACCCAATACGACCATGCTACTATCGGGTCAAGTACATCCCAGTCAGTGACACATCCTTTAGATAAGGGATCATATAATCCTCTGTTCTTAAGATATCAGCTGGACAAATACATGGAACAATGTCATACATATTGTCCAACAATTTGTTTCCCGATTTTCGATATGTCTGACATAGAACATAACTGAACACATGAATTTAGTTCCGACTGGACCCGATACATAAGTCAAAACAAAATCATCGAGGGGCCCAAGATATCTCTTTTATTCCTCTTAGGATAAAAGGCAACAGATAAACTTCGACATTATGTGTTTGTACTAATTACTCATTAAATCGTGCACAACGATATGTTTTATAACATCAAGTTACTGATGTGTTTTCGTATCATCACTACTAATTCATAGTCAAGAACTCATATATCTAGGTTTGAAGACTTATATGTTATTATCGTCTCTCGATCGCTCATGATAAATTCCATGAAGTGATTCAAGTGAGTGCGGGTTGATCCAATACTCGAATCTTATTTCAGAAGTACTCATGAATGGTGTAGCAAATTGTTGTATGCCTAATGGCTTAGTGTCATAACTAGAAAATTTGTTACCTTGTAACCACAACACTTATAACAACTATGAATCAATAACATGAAAGCATGCATGATGCTTATTCTATAACAACAAAACTTCATCAAATACTTCATTCTAACACTATAAATGGTCAACAAAGAATTTGGAAACCTTTGAAATTCCAATTTGAGTTCACTTTGGACTAGGATTTCTTTATTGGGCCTAATGGACTAATAAACTCCCAAATTATCCATCTTGAATCTAGAACTCTCTAATGGGCCCTAAATGGACCCATATACATGAAACATAATATTTTAGGCCTTAATGGGTCACAACCAAATTAATTTAGCCCTATTAGGTCATAAAAATTACACTTTGATTTATTTGGGTCAAGCATCACTTAACTTAACTATTATATGGGCTTAGGGGCAAGAAGCCCAAAAATCTTCTCTTTTCCCTCTCCATTCTCGGCCCAAGCCCACAAAGAGGAAGAGTTGACTTTGTGTGTGTGCCACCTCATTTTTACATAAAGGTTTTCCATGCAACTCTCATACTTCCATGCAACCATCCTTTCACTCATCTCTCTTCTTCTCTCTTTCTTCCTCTTGGTCGAACCCAAACACACACACACATACACTTCACTCAAACTCTCTCAAAGGAACACTCTCCACTCCTCTCTAAATTTTTGAGATCTAGGAAGCTTTCAAGGAGATTCTTCCACAAACACATAATTTAAGGTAAGTTGATGTTAAATACATGATCTAGCTACTTCATTTCATCCAAAAATCTCTTCTAGATCCATTCAATCTTGTGATCTTACACCTTAGAAGCATCTAAGTTCGAGATCCTCTAAGAAGACTTGCTAGGATCGAAATTTCTTATTCTATTCTTCTTCAAAACCGAAACTACAACTCAAGGTGAGCTTCATACCCTTCTTTTTTTGGTTTTCATATGTTTTATCGGGGAGAATACAAGAAAATGTGTAGATCTATGTGTATATGTTTGCTATGTGTGATTTTATGCATGTATGTGTGTGATTTTATGTGTTTTTGTGACAAATATGTAACAAAAAGGGTTGTTAATTCGAGATCTATGACATGAGAAAGGAAACAAGCATAATCTATGTTATTTTACACTAAACAAGTCAAGAAAAATAGCTTATAAGGTTATGAGGAACATATTCTAACATAAAACCCATTTTAGGGCTTAAATTGTCAAAAATACAAAACTTGGGTTAAAAACTGTCAAGTCACGGTTTCTTGAGGATCAAAAAGGTCAAAACAGTTTCTATAATCATTTTTCTGAATATTAGAATTTTCAAAGGACTTGAAATGCAAAAATTTAGCTTAATGTGCCAAATAAGGGCTTTTCGGCCCAACAAGCCCATAATTGCGAATTTTTGAAGTTTTAAGGGGCTACATTGTAACATTCTGCAAAACAAGGGATAAGGAGTGAAATAAAAATATTTCAAAGGTCAAAAATGCTTTTCAATTCCAAAAAGGATCAACAATGTAAACTTTTTAGATTTTGGGCCAAAACTGTAAAAGTTGCGAAAAATGGGGTTTTAACCGAGAAATACCATTTTGGAAGGGCCAAAGCTATTTACAAAATAATTTTTGGGTTAAAAATGTCTTTTCAATAGGTTTATGATACAAAAGTGTCAAGAAAATGTTTTAAGGACTAAAAATGAAATTCTTTTATATAAAGGACTAAAAGTGACATTTTTATAAAAGAAAGGTAGTGAAAAGGTCAAATTCTCCTTTTAAATAAATTAATTCATTAAGGCAAAATACAAGATACCCGACTAACGACAAAACGGAAAATGAATACACCTTCAATACCAAAAATCGTTATAAACGAATTGATTCGATCTCGAATCAATACAAAACAACAAACGTTAAATCAAAACACTTCAATAGATACGTGCTGACTACAATGAGTAAATCTACAAACTTTGGGCTTATGACTTTCAAATTATGCTTGTTGGGCCTTGCAAGCTCACCAACATGATCCTTGGGCCCAAAGGGATACTGCTTATATATTATTGGGCCTTCAATGACCCAATATTTTATAAAAGGACTTTCAATAGCTTTTATATGCTAGTGGGCCAAAGTGTCCCATTAGAAAAGCTAGTAAGGTCACAGTAATCAAGTGCGAGTGGACAATCGTGTCTTTCACATCCACGACAGTCTAAGGTACTTACGATAGTAGTGGGACATAATGCTCCCCTTCTCTTCGTTCGCTGAGGCTTACGAGAATTCAAAGTAGACGAAATTAGGACGACATGCAATGTGGATTAATCAATATTCATTCGTTAAGACAATACAAAATCAATAACCACGAATACATTTCAACATCAGAAAACATCGGGTTTTCTGGGGAATTCAATACTACTCGTTCGAAACATTATAACTATAATACAAAATATCCTTCATATATATATATATATATATATATATATATATATATATATATATATATATATACATATATGTTTTTAAAATCATTCATGCATCAACTTATGGATCTTCACACTTTGATAAGCAAAAGTCTTTTCAGAAAATATCGGATTTTCTGGGTTTTACAAACTACACAAATCATTTTATCACAACAATGCTTATGAAATCACCAACATTTCATATGTTGATGTTTTTCCAAAATAACTTGTATTCTCGGGTAACAGGTAAGCGGAAGAATAATATGAAGTAATTGAAGAGAATTGTTATCGAGATTATGAAAGCAATTAAGATTGAATGATAGAAAAGTAAGAACACAAAGAGTAAATATTAATCAGATCTTATATTGATAAAGAGTAATTACAATGCTTTAAGCAGAAAGAATACTCGAGTTTCAAAAGTTCTTCCTACTTCTATCCTCAGTCCCTATTTATAGGAAACCTGAGTGTACAAAAAATATACTAAGTCTAATACAATACGCTTCGCATTCAACTATGACTTAGTAAAATAACTAATATGCGAAACTAAAGAAACAACCACTTCGACTTATTACAATACATATAATCTACAATCTCCCCCTTTGTAAACAGTCGAAGCTATTCAGTTCATAAGCCTCTGAATAGTTGAGTGAATTGTCTTTCGCACTTCACCATACCAAGAAATAACCTTCTTAAGATCCCTCTTGTCTCCTTCATTATTCTTCTTGCAATTGTTCATACGAACAATAAAGTTTGTATATTGCGAAGAAGTATATCTTTCAACCTCTGAGACCTTGAACAAAAATTTCTTAGGCTTCCCCTTCGTATCCCTTCCTGAAAATACCATGCCAAAAGGTTTCAGGCATATTTCCCCAACAACATACTTAGATAATGCTGACTGGGTCAAGGTATCTTCCCAAGGAACATTCACTTCTCTTCCCAAAGTAGTTGCAAGTTCTTCATCAGTTAATGCCAAACAATCGAAGTAATTATCGATAAAAGTCTTGACATGTGCGAAACCGATTTTAAACACTTCATTTTCAGACCCTTTGAGCTTGTGATCTTCCATATGTTTCAAAATAAGAGCCACTTGAATAAGATCATTGCAGTTCATCAGAGGGAAGTCAGCTATTGTGAAGTCATACTGCTTGTTATCAGCTCGCATAACAAAATAGCGAAAATTCTGAAGCAGGTCTTCAAACATCGTATCCTTCTTAATCGTCAACACCTTTTTAATCTTTATTAAGGACCATACTTCATCTGGATTCTTACCCAATACAACATGAAATCTGATTTTCATGTGTATGTAGTCATCAGCATTATCAAACTTCTCGCTAATCTTGTACTGAGATGTTATGAAAAGCATTTCATTTATCGGAAAATCCAACTGACATTTGTCCGAATTCGCAATATCATAGCTTCTCTTTGGCTTTTTCTCGAATTCATACATCTCCCTTCCCGCCACTTTCGACTCTATAGTTTCATAAGAGTATAACTTCGCAGGATCTCCTTTATTCATTGTGGGAGGATCACTTGCCCTTTGCCTCATTATGCTTTGAACTTGCCTCATCCTTTCCAACTCAGCCTCTGCTTCAGCTTTCTTCTCCTCCTTCGATTTTTCATACAAAATCCCTTTCCCTTTTCCCATATCATCAGTTTGAGGTTTCGCACTAGAACTTCCTTCTTTTGACCCAATAGATATTCCTTTGGCTATTGGTCTTGTAGTTATTGTTGTTGAGGAAATCGGCATAATGAATATTGGAAGAGTAGATTTGAGCTGAGTATATATGACTTTCCCCACGGTCTTCGCATCATCCTCTTTACTTGAGTTTTTCTCTCCCCCTTGCACCCCTTTGAAAGCAGGTGGGGCACTTTTTGGTAGTAAAGAGGTAAAGTTCGCAATTGGAGCAAGTGCCTTCTGAATTGCTTGTTCCAAAGTATTGACTTTGTGAGACTAGAATTCAGGAGTGAGAATAGACGAAGATGAAGATTGCGAAACCAAGGCTTTCAACTCAGTCACCATTTGAATCAATTGATCAAACTTCTCCGTGTTTTCTTTGTGATTTGCTTCAAAGATAGGAGCAGCAATAACTTTGTTGATGTCTGAGACAACTACATCAACCCTCTTCTGTACTTCAACCTATTGAGAAATAATAGCTTGAAGCTCTTTCGCAAGTTCAGTCTTTAATTCTTCAATCTTGAAGTTCACATCCTCCCGAACCTTCTTTACATCTTGTACAAACAGAACATGGCGTTCTTTTGCAACAGTTCGTAAATCCTTAACAACTCCATTAAATGAACTTTCTTGAGCTTTAATGCGAAGCTCATTATTCTTGTCTATCTGATCAACCTTATGGAGTATTCTTTTCTCAGCAGCCTTGATCATAACATCAACCTCTAATCCTGAGATAGAGGACATTCTGCCAGAATCAGCTTGTGACTGAATAATGGCATTCAACTTTTGATTTAAGACTTTGAATTGCTTTCCTGTCATAAGCATATGATCAGGTATATCCTCCTCCTCTGAATCAAAGTGTATATCTTCAAATACTCATCTAAAAGCTCCTCCTTCAGTTTCATTATCAGACATGGGTTGCGAAGGTTGAGGAGTTTCAGGTGATTCTGAAGGAAATAAGGTTGTGAATGGATTTTTTAGAGGATGGTCAAAAATGGATGAGGTGGAAATTGTAGAAGTTGGAAGTGATACTGGTGGTAATGAAATGGGTAATGTAGCTGGTAGGCTAATGGGCAAAGTGGTTTCAACACTTGTGATAGGTGCCCTCGTATCAAATACGTTGACAACCGTATCGAAAATAGGTACCTCCTCAGAAACTGATTTGGTAGTGACTATTTCAAGTGGAATTGGTTGAGTGGAAATTTGTGAAACATTTGTAATGGAAACAAGTGGAATAGAAACTATTACCGGCGTAGAAACAGGTGGAGTGTCTGGAACCACCTCTTCATCAGAAGACTCATTGCGAATAATCAACTTTCACTTTTTCAATAAAGTTTGTTGCATCTGTTTCACAACATCCTGAGCTCGTTGCCTCTTTGATCCTGGAGAAACAGGAGCTGGAATACTACGAACAGTCACCCCCTTACTACTTACTTCTGTTTTGCGAATATTTTTCAATACCCCTGATTTTGAGGGTGTTGTTTCCATCGTCGATTTTGACGAGGTCTCCTCTATCTGAACCTCCTCTTCTTGACTTTGTTTTGAAGATTGAACATTTGTATCCTTCTTGGTGGCTTTCTTCTTCTTTGGGGTTTTGGCAGTGACGTCCAATAATATCCCAGTCTGCACAGTTGGATCAAATGTCTTCATGTATCGTATCAACACTTTGTGAGTGGATGATACTTTGTGAAGCATCACATCTGGAATGCGAGCAACATGAGTAAAAATATTTTCATCATCCTCTACCTCCTTCGAAAATTGATACACTGAAAATTCCGCAACCTTAGCTCCCTCTGGAACTTGAATTCCCTCTATTTCATACACCTTTTCCAGAATAAGGCTCCAATACCTTGCACATGAGATACCTTTCTCAGGATTAGTGTTTTCCAAACTTTTTACGAACTCCTTCCACAACTGAGTTCCGTAGTCAACACTAATATCATAGTATAAGCCCATCACCATCGCGTAAACTTCCATACGCCCCCTATCAAGACCTACTATTCGTCCTGTCAAACATCTGAGGAAAATTCCAAATAGGAAATTCCACATACAGGGTAATTGAGAGGTTCTGAAATCACTAATCTTCTCAAGTGCTGGCTGATGAACCATCTCATTGAACATAAAGATTATTTGGGAATTCAGAGGTTTGAAAAAAGGAGGGTTGTTGGGAATGTTCAAGAATTCGATGAATAGTTTCTTGATGAGTTTAAACCTTTTGTTGTTTATCAGATTGAAGGTAATAACATCAGTGGCATAGTTGTAAGAAGCTGATGATGATGCCAATGACAACCAAGTCATCGGAACTGTGAAAGAACTGAACATGGCAGTAGACAGAGAAGATCTTTTCAAGGCAACTATTAACATTTTCAATCCTTTTGGGTATGATGAAACATTTGGATCAACCAGATAGTTGTTGCTTTGGATCTTCATGAGTGATTGTGAGAGAACTTCATCAGTGTTTGATTGAGTATTGGCCATTGTTAGGGTTTGAACAAGATGAAGTTGAAGAAATTTGAAGAACTTTAGGATTGTGAGAGTTTTGATCGTGTAACCGTATACAATTATCTTGAACCCCCTTTTATAGGTAACCCGAATCAATTTGAAATTATAACGGGATACATTTAATGTTATCCGATGTGGCACCTTGATAATCGGACCATGACAGTAAAAGGTAACCATGCTGTAAAAAGTAACTGTCACATCTCCTAGAAAACCGGACAGAATACCAACCATCTTGAATACACAGCCTGTCAATTTTCTCGTTATAGAATTAGAACCGTTAAAACCCTTCGCATGGAGGCAAGGCTCTTTCACTTTTGGGATATAAAGTGAAGTCATATGCCTTGCGAAATCATCATCCTGAGTTGGTAGTACTCAGAACCTCAAGGATTTCGTGAGTGCAGTGTTCCAAAGAAATAGGATGAGAAACAACAATTTTTTTTTTTGGAATTATGTGATGTCAAAAATTCAATTTGACATCAAGGCAGTTAAACCCCAGACAAATGTTGCTTCATTAACCATCAAGAGAGATGATCAACAACTTGTGTATGTTCCCGTGAATTACAATCGAATACTTTTTGATAAGTATCAAAGGGCTTCTTTTGAAAGATACTTTTGGGTTGGTTTCAAATTTCAGTACATATCAACCTTAACATAAGGTGAGAAATTGTAACTGAAATTACTTGTATGACCAGTGTAGTTAGTGACAAGTTGGCTTTTGAAAATATTTATCATGACTAGGATTTGAGAATGAAACTCACACAAAAATCATATTCATAAAAAAAAATTGTACTGGATCATGTTGGGTAACAAACATCGTTGGTTGCGAATGTTTGATCAAAACCACTCATGCGAATTGAATATGATTTGGAGTTTCGAAATTTTGGTACTGAAACAAAAGTTTCGTTAATATTTGGAACAAAGTTCCTCGTCAATTCCTCAAAGTTTATGATGTTTGGGTTTCACTTACATCACAGTCTCATGATGTCATATCATAAACACAAGTTTTTTGTATATCTAAGTCTCGATGGGTTTGATCAGAGACCTCTCGGACATACGTCTTTATGTGTGATTTGTGTGAAGAATTTTGAGATGAAAAAGATTGGTTATAAGATCGAATTTACCTCTGTTATTGATGGACCAAACAGAAAACTCTTAACTCATATGAGAAGAGTAAGGTAGCTCTTTTGACTTATGCGAATACAAGCCTTTTTGGAAAGAAATTTTCATGTGATAATTTCATTAAGGCTTTCTTTTCTCACACATAGAATCATATGAGGCTTGAGTCAACATGCTGCAGCATGCTTCTAGGGACATCCTAACTAGTAAAAAAATTTATACCTTCCCATAAAAACATATAAGCATGACCTCTTCGCATTAAGCCCTGGACGAAACTCAAAACACATTTAAAAAAAAAATATTTTTGTGTTTTTTTTTAAATTTTCAAAAATAAAAACATAACAAAATAAAATATTTTTGGATTTTTGATTTTTCAATAACAAAAATGAATAAACAGAAAATCTTTTTGGATTTTTCAAAATTTTCAAAAAAAAATAAAAAAAAAATCAAAACGAATCGTAAACCTAACCTTAGTGGTCATGTGTGCAAATGCGAATAAATGTGGATGCGAAGCCATGCGAAGCCTCTAGATGAACAGTAACTTCTGAATGATTCTGACTCTTAACTGCTGAATGGACTATTCATTCTTGATATTTTGAAATTGAATTCGCATCAATCATCCCGAAACCTGCCAAAATTCTAACAAATGATTTTTCATCAAGAGGTTTAGTAAAAATATCAACAAGTTGTTCAGTGGTTTTAACAAAATGAATTTCAATATTCCCATCTTCCATATGATCTTCGATAAAATGATATCTAAGAGCAATGTGTTTTGTCTTTGAATGTTGTACTGGATTATGACAAATACGAATTGCACTTTGCGAATCACAATACAAGGGAATCTTTTTCATGTTTATTACATAGTCACGAAGTTGACTCTGAATCCAAATAATTTGCAAAGTGCAAGCAACAGTTGCAATGTATTCAGCCTCAGCAGTTGATATAGCAACACAAGTTTGCTTCTTTAATTGCCAACTTACCAACTTCCCATCCAATAGTTGACATCCTCCACTTGTACTTTTCCTATCCAAAGTACATCCTCCTAGATCAGAATCTAAAAAAGCTTGAATGAAAAATCCCGATTTTGAGGATACCAAAGTCCTAACGAAACTGTTCCCTTAAGATAGCGAAAAATATTTTTCACTGCAGTCAAATGAGGTTCTCTGGGATTAGCTTGATATCTAGCACAATTACATACCGAAATCATAATATCAGGTCTACTTGCAGTTAAGTACAATAAAGACACTATCCTGCTGTGATAATGTGTTAATTCAACAGCAGGAGCATCTAACGAAGGAGTTAGTCTTGTTCCTACTGCCATTGGTACTCTCAGTTTTGTGCTATTGGTCATTCCAAACTTTTCAAGCAAGTTCTTCGTTTCTTTTCTTGATTGATTAAAATACCATCCCTGTTTTGTCTTATGTTCAATCCAAGAAAATTATTAATTTTTCCCATCATACTCATTTCAAATTGACTCTTCATTAGATTTTCAAATTCAATTGACAATGCTGGGTCAGTCGAGCCAAAAAATAATATCATCAACATAAATTTGAACAAGCATAAGATGATTGCCAACTTTCTTGCGAAATAATGTAGGATCAACCGATCCTTGTTTAAATTTAGAATGTTTCAAGAAATTTGTAAGAGTTGCATACTAGGCTCTTGGTGCTTGTTTTAATCCATACACTGCCTTATCTAGAATGTAGACATGATCAGGATGATCATCATTTATAAATCCTAGTGGTTGTTCAACATAGACTGTTTCTTCAAGTTCTCCATTTAAAAATGCACACTTAACATCCATTTGAAAAACATCAAAGTCTTTGTGAGCTGCATAAGCTAAAAATATGCGAACTGCTTCGAGTCTTGCAACAGGAGCAAATGTTTCTTCATAGTCTATTCCTTCTTGTTGCCAATAACCTTTAACAACTAGTCTAGCTTTATTGCGAATAAC
This sequence comes from Lactuca sativa, assembly GCF_002870075.4. Lineage (NCBI taxonomy): Eukaryota > Viridiplantae > Streptophyta > Magnoliopsida > Asterales > Asteraceae > Lactuca > Lactuca sativa. The sequence continues at coordinate 240,753,286 of NC_056626.2, forward strand.
ATTGCCATCTTTGTCGGTTTTATTTTTAAAAATCCATTTTAGTCCGACAATTGAAACATCAGAAGGTTTAGGAATTAATCTCCAAACCTTGTTTCGTTCAAATTCAGTCAGTTCAGATTGCATAGCAACAACCCAATCTGAGTGTTCCATAGCATCCTTTACTGTCTTTGGTTCTATTTTCGAAATAAAGACATTAAACACAAATAGTTGTTGGTTCGCATTCAGTACCTCATTTTTCGCACGAATTTGAGCTCTTGTCAACACACCATCTTGTGGATTGCCAATTACCTGTTCTTTGGGATGATTTATCGTCCATTTCTCAAGTGGTGGAAAATCAGGATTAAATTCCAATGGTGCATCTTCATACATATCTTCACTTTCAGATCCTGCAACAGAAAAATTATCATTTAGTTCATGAAACTCATCATTTTCATCAAGATTAATTGTCTCAGTTTTATCATGCTCCCCCTCAACATGATGTTCATCTTGATGTTCCCCATCAAGATGATGATCCTTTTGTATTTGCAAATGCTCCCCCTCAACTTGATGATTCATACTTTCATTCTCCCCCTCAAAAGTTTGTTGTCTGTGTTCATTGTTAATCGTATGTTCTCCCTCCATACGAACTTCAGGCACACTTTCGCAAGATATTGAACTTGTTGTGATTGTTGAATCATCAGTATGTTTTAATGATTCTGATGTATGATTATCAGGAGCATTAGTTTCCGAATCGATTGCCCTGTTAGGAATTCCAAAAATTAAGTCATAATCAAAATCATTTATTTCATAATTATCAATTTGTGTATCTGAATTAACAAGAATTGATTTATTTTCAAATTTATTATCTGTTTGTTTAAGATAGTAATCATCGAAAGTTAAGTTGAAAGTTTCTTCAACTTTTCTTGTTCGCTTTTTTAGCACCCTGTATGCAACTGAAGTTTGCGAATATCCTAAAAATATGCCTTCATCAGCTTTAGCTTGGAACTTGGTCAGATTATCTTTTAGATTCATGATAAAACACCTGCAACTAAAAACATGGAAAAATTAGACATTAGGTTTTCGATTGTTGAGTATTTCATATGGAGTGACATTGAATCTGCGATGAATGAATGACCGATTCTGAGTAAAACAAGCAGTTGATACTGCTTCAGCCCAAAGATATTGAGGTAAATTCGCATATGTGAACATGGTTCTGGCTGCTTCGCATAAAGACCTATTTCTTCTTTCAACAACACCATTCTGTTGTGGAGTATATGGTGAAGAGAAATTATGTGAAATACCTTTTTCTATGAGAAAAGAGTCTAGTGTTTGATTTTTAAACTCAGAACCATTATCACTTTTAACTCTGCGAACATTCTTTTTAAGACTAATCTCAATTTTTTTGATAAAATCAATCATCGTCTGAGCAACTTCAGATTTTAACCTAAGAAAAAATACCCATGTGAATCGAGAAAAATCATCAAAAATAACTAAAATGTACCACTTTTTATTGATTGTAGCAACAGTCGACGGTCCACATAAGTCAATGTAAATAAGTTCCAAAGGTTCTATGATTTTTGAATCTATCACAATCGGATGACCTTTTCTATGTTGTTTTCCTTGTTCGCAAGCTGCACACAGAGTATCATTGTCAAATTTTAGTATAGGTAAACCTCGAACTAAATCTTCAGTGACAAGTTTGTTAATATTGCGAAAATTCAAATGTGACAATCTTCTATGCCAAAGCCAGCTGACATCATTAGATGCCTTTGATAGTAAACACACAGCAGGATTGCCCATGATTGGTTTGATGTCTAGTGTAAATATATCACCATATCTTTTGGATTTGAGAAGTACTTCATTTGTCTTCACATTTGAAATGATACTTCCTTCTTCATTAAACATAACTTGATTTCCAGTGCCCACAACAAGTTGCGAAACACTAATAAAGTTATGTTGAAGACCTTCAACATAAGCAACCCTGTTAATAGTGAATTGTCCATTCGTGACTTTTCCATAACCCTTCACTTGACACTTGTGATTATTCCCAAATTTGACTACTCCAGCATTTTCCAGGCTTCGATAATCTTGCAAGTTTTCCTTTCTTCCAGTCATGTGACGAGAGCAACCACTATCAATATACCATTTCACATCATATTGCTCGTCACACATCACCTGCATTTATTGAAAAAATTTAGGAACCCAAAACTTATTGGGTCCTTCATTAGTAGTTTTGAACAAATGATTTGAATTTAAAAACCATGATTTCACTTTTTTTGTGACACTATCAATTATATCAACATCATCAAATTGAGATATTGAAATATAGTTGTTCAACAGTTTTGGATTATCATTGAGTTTCATCTCATTTTTCACAACATTTGAAACTTTGATAACTGGTTTCCATTTTTGTACCGGAACTTGCGAATCGCGAGATGATGAACTACCAGTGGAAGAGTTATTCACGAACTTGTCAAATGCATACTTTATTTGTTGCTCTGAAAACTTCCCATTTTGATATTGTTTTCCTTTCCCTTCAAGCCAATGATTGATCATACATACATCATATTTTCCTTTTGTGTATGAAACATTCGTCGGTTTTGAGACTGAAGGATTTGGAAAATTTGGTTATTTAGGTAAAAACTTCATTTTTGTTTGATTTGTGACATTTAACGATGATGAATTATTCTTGAATTTGCCAACATTATGAAAATTTTGATTTTTCACAAATTTTTGCGAAGTCTCAAATTTTCGATTGTTGTCATATTTTCGAACAAATTTATCATTATTTTTCTTTGGAATTTTATCAACAGAATATATTGGTTTGTGAAAACTTGTATCTTTTTATTTATTCAACTTTTGATTTATCATTGGACACAACTTGCCAATAGATTGCTTTTCTTGCTTTTCTTTTTGAAACATTATTTTATGTTGAATAATTTCCAACCATCAATTTAAATTCATGAGAATTTAATGTCACTTCAACCTTTGGTTTTTCAACTTTTTCAAAACCTTTGTTTGCTTTTTCACCTTTAACCACCCATTTTTGTGATGATTTTTGTTTTTGAAAAACATAAGGATTTTGAGTTAATTTGTTTTCTTCTGTGTTTTGATTTGCAAAGAAACCTTTAGTAGTTGACCTTTGATTATCTTTTTCAACCATTTTGTTGAATTCAGGATTAATTTTCTCAGCATTCTTAGTAGTGACAAAAATTTGATTTGGAAAAATGATGTTATCAGTGCATATAAAATTTGGATAAACCACAGTGTTAGTTTCCAAATAATGTGCACCTTTGTCACTTAGAATTTTGTCAAATTCTTTTGTATCTCCAAACACTTGATCAACCACAACTCGTGGAGGTATTTCATGTGAATCCTTCACATCTTCTTTGTTTTCATCAGTGTCATCAGATTTCCAGCTTTCAACTTCCACATTATCAAAATTACAATGTTGCGAAGTAGAGGGTTTTTCAATGTCATCTTTGACAATCGAATCAACTATAAAATCTTTACCTTTGATCTTAGATGTGATATTAATGATTGACAAGTGAGAACAATCAACCTCTTCTTCCTCTTCAATCTCACTAATTTCACTCACAATATCTGAATTGTCATTGATATCAGCATAATTGAGTTGAGAATCAAGAGTTGAGGTTTCAGTTTTCTTTAAGATTTTCACTTGTTCATTCTTTGTCAAGCTTTCATTGACAATACTAACCAACTCATCAGCATTCAAAAATTCATCAATTTTGACAATACCATATGCAAATCTATCATCAGGTATTTTGTCAAATTGGGCAATTGTGTTTTCGCAATCATAAGACACAACATCAACTTTTTCACGATCATATTCAAGAAAAGGTAAAAGTTTCCTATGTTGTTCTTTGCTAATCACAGATGAATGATGTAAAGCAGTTAATTTTGCATAGAAACGTTTAGCAGAGTTACAATATATATATATATATATATATATATATATATATATATATATATATATATATATATATATATATATATATATATATCTTTGTGCTAGCAACAACCTAACTTCATTTCCAAGATTGTCCCTATCACAATTTACATTTTTGATTTGTAATTCAAGTTTGTCTACTCTGCTTTGTTTTATTTCTAACTCTCTTCGTGTCTCAACTAGTTGCAAATTTAAATTTTGAGCTTCAGTACTAGCAGAGACAATAATAGAATCAAAATAAGCAACCGTATCATCAAAAGAAGTAATTTCAGTATCATAAGCAGATAAAGGAATATTAAAAGATTCAAGAATAGCACGTACCTTGGTGGTCATTGGTGATTTGTTTGTTGATTTGGATACGAAGCACTGTCTTGAAACATCCTCTTTGCAATTTTCTTCAAAGGTTGCGAACATAGCTCCATGAGTTGGATGTCTCATTTCTTCGTCATCAGATCCTGAAGACCAAATCTGATATGTTCCACTTTCTTCCTCATCAGACTCACCCTTTGCAACTAGTGACATTCCTTTTGTCTTTGCACGCAACTCTTCAATCTTTTCCAAATAGTAAGCTTCATCTTTCACTTTGTTCTTTTTCTCCTCTTTCTTTCGCAACATGCAATCAGCTGCGACGTGATTCGCACCATTGCAGTAGTGACAGTAAATTCCAGAATCACCTTTCAATTTCTTCGCATCTTTAGCATCTTTTTGCTTTTCATCAACTTTTTCCATTTTCTTCTTCTCCTCTCCTCCAGCATTTGCAACTCCACTCTTTGCATCATTCACCTTTCCTTTTGAATTAAAAGGCTTTTTGAAAAATTTCTTAACTCTGTTGTTTGAGTAGAATGCCACAGCTTCATCATCAGTGTTCATTAAGAAGCCTTCATTGTCTGAACCATTTGTTTCATTAATTTCGACTTCTGGTACCTTTGAAACAAGATCCAAAGGTCCTCCTATACTTTGTTTTGATTCTTCATACATTTCTGAAACTTCACTTTCATGTGTTTTCAGCTGATTGTAGAGATCATTCAAGCTGGTTGTATCAAAACTCTGTTGATTCTTAATCATCACACTTACACTTCGCCATTCCTTGCGAAGACCCATGATGAATGTTAAATTGAACTCCATGAGAGACCTAGTGATTCCATACATATTGCAGTGATACACAAGCTCATTCAGACGATCATAGTAACTTTCAAGAGTTTCAGCATCCTTTTGTCTGAATTCCTTCAGTTCAACAAGACATTGCTTCACAGAGTTGATCTTCATCTTTTCGCTACCTTGATACTTCTCTTTTATAGTGTTCCAGATCTCCTTGGCTGTTTTACAACTACAAATGTAATTGTAAACCACAGGAGGTAGAGCACCTCTTAGTTCCCTCATGCATCTCTTTTCATTATTCTTCAAACGTTTTTGTTGTTCAGCAACTTCAGCAAAAGTAGTAGATGGTCAAATTGGTTGAACATTAGTAGGAGCTTGCACTGTTCCATCGATACAATTCCAAAGTTCTTCATCAATTCCATTTAAGTAATCCTCCATTCTATCAGCCCACTGATCATAATATTCAGGGATTAACATCAGAATTTTGGTTGAGGAACCAAGCAAGTGAGAGAAAGAAGTCATTGTATTCATGTTGAAGTTCGCCATTGATGAACACGGAAATTTTCAGAAAGCTCGAAAAACTTGATGAATTTTAGAATTGATCAACTAAAATGATCACAAATTGCTAATCGATCGCTCTATTAAATAATTCAAAGACAGAATCAATTCAAATCTGAAGATCAAATTTTATTTTCAAAATCAAAATGCGCGGAAAATTTTGAGTAAAGTTACTACTCAAAAAACAAATGATTCTTACATGAAAATCAGATCGATGCAGTTTGAATCCTGCTCTGATACCAATTGAAGATAATTGTTATCGAGATTATGAAAGCAATTAAGATTGAATGATAGAAAAGTAAGAACACAAAGAGTAAATATTAATCAGATCTTATATTGATAAAGACTGATTACAATGCTTTAAGCATAAAGAATACTCGAGTTTCAAAAGTTCTTCCTACTTCTATCCTCAGTCCCTATTTATAGGAAACCTGAGTGTACAAAAAATACTAAGTCTAATACAATACGCTTCGCATTCAACTATCACTTAGTAAAATAACTAATATGTGAAACTAAAGAAACAACCATTTCGACTTTTTACAATACATAGAATCTACAGTAATGTTAGATGTTATGCTATTAAAGGCACTCAAACTATTTAGGTTATGAATGTGTAATATTAAAACAATGTACTTGATGTGAACAATTCCAGTTGTAATATATTGATGCATGGTGACGTTTATGTTATGATTCATGTATATTCATTGTGATGATATTCGATTAAAGTCACGCGAGCCCTCGGACGTTTCCGCTGTCTAGTTTGGGAGTGTGACAGGTTGGTATCAGAGCATTGTTTATAGTGAACTAGCATATCTAACCACACATTGATATGCAACTATAAACCAAAAAGGGACTAACCCAACTCTGAACAAAACAAAACAAATAAAAACACAACTATAAAACATCTTTGCCTATGTGAATTAGGAAACAGAATATAATACCAAACCAAACAAGATAACGCTATCATCTCGAGTAAGCCGGGACTATACATGGTGGTATCAAGGAGAGGATGTAGCCTGATCAACTACATTCCCTCCAAGGTGCAACTATCACGTGTCCCGAGGAAATTGCAATGGTAGGAAAACCTAAAAGCATACCCCTTACCATCAAGAAGAGAACAACAACTCAACCTATACGTCTTAGGAATGATATTAGCATGTTTATACACCCTCGCAGACAGCATGGTTGGTTTCCATCACTCCGGAGATCCTTATTTCCCTAATCAGGGGAATAACAGATGGTTGGAAGAGTCCGAGGAAGAACCTGAGGAGGAACCCGAGGAAGATGAAGATGGTGATTCGGACGCAGAGTCCGAAGTCATCAACCCCCCTTATCCGATTAGGGTGCTCGCTTATCGGGTAGGCACCACTGGCCCTACACCCCCTGGGATATCAACCTTTGGAGGTGGAGCAGGCAGCAGGGACAACGACCCCCGTTTGGCATGTCATGCAAATTCGGCATGTCATGCGAGTTCGGCATGACAGCGACCCCCGTTCTCATCCGTACGCGCATACCCGTTTGAATCACCCACATCAGGTGAGTTCATACCCCGTAATGAATCTTTTAACTATTTTAACTGTTTTAAGGGGGGAATACAAGTTGAACACAATAATAATTGTGTAAATGTTTGTTATAAACATCTTCAAAATGTTACTTACGTTATTTATAAGTTGTCAAGACATTTAAAAACTCCTTTAAAGGTTATGTTACTTTATAGTTATATAAAACTCTGTTTTTAAAGTACAAGCATAACTTAGTAGAGAAACGAGTCTTTTCAGTAACAGTCCAAGTAGAGCATTAGTAAACTATTATAGATATAGTTTTGGAGAATGCTATTCATTACTTCTAGTACAATGAAGCACACAAAGAGTCAGTCTAGTTTATGAGTCTATACTAACGCAATACGTTTACATAGATACGCTTACATGAATACGTTTACATAAATACGATATCAATACACGATAACATAACAGAACATAATAAGGTGCTATAGCATGGAACAAGTTCAGGATCTAACTATACCAATGAATCACAACGCATTGTGATAGTTATATTGGGTATACATGATCATAGTAATGTGGATGTTCGCAGCTTGCACTCATGCAGGGGTCGCGTGTAGTTCCTAGAATCTCATGACAAGGGAGCGTTTAGCATAGGATCTAGCCATCACATTATGCCTTAACCCTCAACTAAGGCAAAATAGTACTTAAAGTAGTCATTTATTACAAATACTACAGTACTTACACTGTCAATACGACAATTACAGATGGATATAAAATTCCAATGTCAATATTATTAATACCTTTACCATGTGTCATATTCACATAATCGATGAGGTAATTTAGACTTAATTAATAATAGTCATACAGACGGGTCTCGGTAGAAGGCTACTTCTAAAAAGTTAGGACCATAATGCTAATCTTATGATTCCTTAATGTATACACCATAGGATACATATATACCAATAGGATCCAACAGCTAATAGGATGTGTGTTCTCCACTTCATTTCTTGTCATTGTTTGGTTGTGGGCTTGGAACAGATTCACCCAATCTATTATCTACCCGATTCTATATATATTTATGCTTAGTATACATTAAGTCATCATAAGGGTACCAGGTATGGATCAGGTTATAGGACACAGAGTCAGAGCACAATTTTTCTAGTACAAAACATACTTGTCAAGGTCATTACTTTTGGTATACAAAACTAGAAATTTCCCAGATAAGGGCTTAGTCCATTTATTAAGCCAGTACAATTTTAAAGACTTTAGGTGAGTAACTCTATAACACCTTAGTTTATACACCATGTTTATATATAAAACTAATACCCAATAGATTGTTAAATGTGTGTTTTCCGCCATACTTCCTGTCCTCGTTGGATTGTGGGCTTAGGGCAGATTCAGCCAACTAACTTTCTACCCGATATCAGATTATATATAGCAGTATAAATAAAGCTATTATAAAAGTAGTCACTGTAGTCAATATTTTACTATAAGAAATATAGGTTTTCTTAAAACAACTTTTTGTTAGATATAAAGCAACCATTACAAATAATTCCATGAGTAACAAGTGATTACACCAAGGTTATATATGACAACGATCTAGTAACCAATGGAATGTGTGCTATGTGCCATACTTTCTGTTCCTTGTCGGGTTGTGAGGTTAGGGCAGATGCGCACAATCGATTGTTTATTTACTCTGAGTATATATAACTTGTACCCACTTAGTACGCATAGAAAGGCTTGTAGTGTTTTTTTTACTTAACCTTCATTCAAGTAGGAAATATATGATTTTCTAGAGGAACATCCGAACTTTCAAAATAGAACTTACATCTTACATCACTTTTACATAAACATTTTCCACAACGCTTTATAGTTTACTCACATCACTAAAATCTTATAAACTCACCAACTTATTTGTTGATCAACTCTTTCAAATAACTTGTATTCTCAGAAAACTATTAGACAGGTGCTCGTGCTGGGAATTCAGAAGATGGAGCATTATAGCTTCAAGTCTTGTTTTGTTATTTGTTTATGACTTCTATGTTTTGTGAACACACACATTGTAAACACTTTCTTTCTAAATGAAATGGTTGTTCTCTACTTTCTTACCATATACATATCTCGTGATACTAAACATGACGTCCTCCACCCCCGAACGTTGCCGCCGTTCCGGTTTTGGGGTGTGACAAATTAGTACCAGAGCATTGTTTATAGTGAACTAAGTATATCAACCGATAAAAGATATACAACTATAAATACAATGGGGCTTAAGTGCTCTGGATAATGATATATTTTAGAGTATAACTACTAGTTATAAAAATATACCTACTTGCTCATACATGTACATAATAGAACTAGTGTCACGAGGAGAACAGAACTAAAAGTATTTAAAGGTTGGGCACTGTCGTCAACCTGAACAGTTATGTAATCATAGCTAGGATCAATATAGCCTGATCAACTATATTCATTCGAGATGTGACCGACATGTGTTTGGAAATGATGTGGTGTTGCAACAGTGTTAAAACTTACCAGAACGCCAGAACAAGTACATTCAGAGTTAGAATACTATAGGAGTATTTTAGTCCAGATAAATAACTTATGTGAGAATTTAAAAGACTCTTACGGATAAGCCTATAATATTGCATGGTATATTCCTAAAGTGTTATATATAATCAAGACCTTATAGACATAGAATCTATGGCCTACGCTTCGCTATCCAATCCTCTTAAGGGTGTAGTGTTGAGGTGGGATAAATTATTCGAAAGTCTATTTGATCTTTAATTATATAGAAACTTGTGTACCTTGTACAATTATAGGAGGATTCTGTAAGGATCACCCCATAAAGTTACCTTAAAGCTCATAGGTTCTTTAGTCACTTTCATTCTCGCACGAAAAGCCCAAATAGATGTAGCCACTTCCTCATAGTATACAACAGAAGAGTCCAGGAGGAACAAGGACAAGTTCATGAGAAGTTCTCAAGTAAGGATCAGCCAGAGTAATCAAAACGTCTTACACATCACACTAATAAATATTAATCCTATTAATATGTCGAGCGAGTGGAAACACTCCTCACATTTCATGTGTTAAGATTATTTTCTTGCATGCAGCTGATAGCAGTTGTTCAGGAAACAGATATTCATTCGAGGATAGTTATTTCAAATTCATAGAGTTTATTAGGTATAGACTCGTTCATGAATTGTTTCTAAAACCCTATGGAAGTTAGGACCCGATACGTCCAGAACTAGGATAACCTTGTCTTTTTAGCTTTCGGCTTGTGTCCATTGCTATAGACTTATCCCGTTTCATCTTTGTTTTCTTTTTAGCAAAATGCCTCCTCGCAGATCACCCAGACACGCTACCCCGATAACTCCAATACTTTCTCCACAAATCAATGTAGAAACATTGAACATTGGAGTGGCTGCGGCTGTGGCAACATCCATGGCTCAATATCACCCCATCAGTACAGGTGGAGGTGAAACTCCTATTGATTCTACTCAAGGTGAGGTCCCTATGCACAAGGGAGAGTTCTTCTACAAGGACTTCACCAGATGCCAAGGGCTTAATCCATTTATTAAGCCGATACAATTTTAAAGACTTTAGGTGAGTAACTCTATAACACCTTAGTTATACACCATGTTTATATATAAAACTAATACCCAATATATAGTTAAATGTTTGTTTTCCGGCTTACTTCCTGTCCTCGTTGGGTTGTGGGCTTAGGGAAGATTCACCCAATTAACTTTCTACCCGATATCAGATTATATATAGCAGTATAAACAAAGCTATTATAAAAGTAGTCACTGTAGTCAATATTTTACTATAAGAAATATAGGTTATCTTAAAAGAACTTTCGTTAGATATAAAGGAACCATTACAAATAATTCCATGAGTAACAAGTGATTACACAGGGTTATATATGACAACGATCTAGTAACCAATGGAATGTGTGCTATCCGCCTTACTTTCTGTTCCTTGTTGGGTTGTGAGCTTAGGGCAGATGCGCACAATCGATTGTTTATTTACTCTGAGTATATATAACTTGTACCCACTTAGTACGCATAGAAAGGCTTGTAGTGTGATTTTACTTAACCTTCATTCAAGTAGGAAATATATGATTTTCTAGAGGAACAAACGAACTTTCAAAATAGAACTTACAGCTTACATCACTTTTACAAAAACATTTTCCACAACGCTTTACAGTTTACTCGCATCACTAAAATCTTATGAACTCACTAGCTTATTGGCTGATCAAATCTTTCAAATAACTTGTATTCTTAGGAGACTATTAGACAGGTGTTCGTGCTGGGAATTCAGAAGATGGAGCATTATAGCTTCAAGTTTTGTTTTGTTATTTGTTTATGACTTCTATGTTTTGTGAACACACACATTGTAAACACTTTCTTTCTAAATGAAATGGTCGTTTCGGTTTTGGGGTGTGACAATATTATTTATAAGTTTGTTTACTGCCTTGTGTCAATTGTTTATTATTGTGTTTCATATTTTCCAGGTTTTACTTCCTGAATAATATGATTATTCAAACTCCAAAGTCGCTCTTACTGTTAGGAGTAAGTAGTGAATTAATACTGTCATGAATTGGATTGGAGATTGTCTGAGGGAATTAGACATAACAATAGAACTGTTGCAATGTTCATGAGTACTAAGATATGGAGATTTAAGTATTGGATAAATCCTCGCTCAGAGTATTACTTTATGGAATTCGTCACGAGTAATACTCAGAAGCTAATATCTTATGATCTTGAAATGGAGAAATATGAATTGTAATTCACAAGTCGGTTATCCATTGGTGATATGAAAACGCATCAGTAACTTGTTGTTATAAAATGTATTGTCATGTATAATTTGATAAGTAAAAGATACAAGCATATGAGTCAACTTTTATTCTTTCCTTTTTCCCTAACAAGAAAAGTGATATCTGTAGGCCCCTCCATGATTTGGTGTTGACTTTTGTGTTGGGCCCAGCCAGGACTAAATTGATGTGTTCAATTAGAAGTCCTATATCATCACAAATCAGAAATCGGAAAATATAGATTCTGGATAAAGAGATTGATTACATTCCATGTCTTATGTCTAGGGATATCTTACAGAACGAAGGATTATATGATCACTTATCCTAGGACACGTAACTGACTGGGTAAAAGTTCGGCAGCAGCTTTTGGAAGCTGTAACTTGTTGGTCGATTTAGAAGTCATACTAGAAATTATAGTTATAGACTTATCCATGTAGGATACTATTGGATTAGGTGTCTAAGCTAATAACTATAATTGTTATGTACTTGAATTGATAGCAGCAGAGTCTTTTTTGGTTGCTCTCAAACCTAGCAACTGGACAAGGAAATTAGGAAAGAAGAGATATTAATTTATTATAAGATTAAGAAATTAATATAACTGATTTATTAATATGTTATGAGATTAATATATTAATTAGAAATCATAATGTTTGATTAATAGTTAGCCAAAATTTAATTGGAATTGATTTTGGTGTTAATTGAATTAATTATAAAGTACATGGACTAGTTTGCAACTATCAAATAGTTGGATGGAAGGTTCCAGAACCTCCTTGGAGGAGGTGGACAAAATGTATAGGGGAAACCCTACTGATTTTGTCCAAGGGCCTTAGATAAGGCTTTTGGATAAGCTTGGTTCCTAAGCAAAGGAACATTAGGGTTTTCCCTTAAACCTTAGCTACCTCAACTATATATGGAGCCTCCTGGCTCTTGAATTTCGTCCACCCCTACACTTGGAGAAACCCTGGCCAAAAATTGCATACTCTCTCATCATCTTTATCTCTCTCTCTCTCTCTCTCTCTATATATATATATATATATATATATATATATATATATATATATATATATATATATATAGTTTCCTTCTTGCTAGCTCTTAGGTGTGATTCCTCTCAAGGCATTACATTTGTGGTGCTAAGCTTCCAAAAAGATGAAGATCAAGGATTACCAATTGTCTACAATAACAATTGAAAGGTATGCGATTCAAAAACCCTAATTAGTTATTTTCAAAAATAGCCTCCTCTCTTAGGGTTACTGTTTTGCAATTCAAAATTTATATGTTCAATAGTTAATACATAGATCCAAAGTAGGTTGCATGTGAACTTAGGAATTGTTTTTCTAGTTTATTTGCTTTACATAAAACCCATCAACATCCTGTAAAGGTTAAATAATTTTAGAATGATTGATTCAGCTCTATTGTGTAACTCTTGTTTTAGTTTAACTATTGTTGGGTTGGGTCTTTTAATTGAAATATTATTTAAGTTTTGTTGCATCTAATTCTATTCATGCAATGGTTAACTGGCATTAATAAGGGTTTTTTAGTAGTTGATGGCAAGATGAGGTGGGGATCCTAAGATAGCCTAGGAGGTGTTGTAGTATGTTTGGTTCGCTATTTAGCGGGTTCTGTCACACCCCAAAACCGGAAAGGCGGAAACGTTCTGGGGTGGAGGATGTCATGTCAAGTATCACAACATATGCAGTATAGTAATCAAAGTACAACAACCATTGCATTAATAGTAAAATTTTTTACATAGGTTACATTTCATAGCAACATCAAATTAAATACAGAACATAACATAGATGCAGCTCGGTTCTAGGCTGACTTCACAAAAGCTACCGAGATGTACCTGTGTATCGATGACCTGAGAATACAACTTATTTTGAAAGTGAGAATCAGCATTTTTATAATGTTGGTGAGTTCATAAGTATTTAGTGTCATTTGTATAAATACACATTTTTATTCAAAATAACTTTATGAAAGATAGTAGTCTAGAATCTACGATGTATTAGCGTTCTTTCCAGAAATTCCTATATTTTCTAAATAAAAGCAATCTTCTACCAAGACCCGACAGATTTATGTTTTAAGGAGTAATTTTCCCCAAAATACTATCATTACCAAAATACAGTTTTGACTTTAAAGGAATTATGAGAAAATCACAAGTAAAAATACTAGGGGAAAATAACATATACCTCTGCAGTAATATTGTTGACTAAAGCAAATGAAAACATAGACTCCAAGAGAGTATCAAATGAATGATATGCCTAGCACATAGCGTGAGTAGTTGAATCACTAACTCACTAAATTGTATTATTTTATGGGTGTATTAGCGTGACGATATGAGGAAAAGACATTTCTTGGGTTCCATGTATTGGCTCCCTCTATCTGCCTCTTATCCTTGACTGGGACAGCCGTTGGTTTTCTTTGGGTAGTTACCTAGGGTTCTCTTCTCATGTAAACATATTGAATTTCTACTCCGTCATACTTCCGATTCTGACTCTGAGTGTCATCGCTTCATGATGGATGACTGGAAATCTCGGAAGTTCAAGTGAATTTCCCACTGATGTCCCTAAAAGGTAAAGGCACTTGGTGGTTTCAGTAGTCTCGTCCTAGTTCATTTATTTCCGAACTGGAAATCTTCTCAATGAACTTCTTTTGGATCTGAATCAACTCTTCTGTCGAACACTGAAGTGGATAAGGTTTTCTACAGGGTTCGTGCGAGAATGGAAATGTCTAAAGAATCCTAAGAGATTATTAAAACATTTCACTGGGTGATCCATATTGAGTCATTCTACAATTACATAGAGTACACAAATCATATATAATTTAGATCTGATAGGCCTTCGAATATGTGATACTACTCTATATCCACATCCCAACGAGAAAAAGGAAGTAGAGCAAAACCACACATTCTTAGTCTATGGGATCCTTATTATATGTAACCTTGGAAGCATACCCTCTGTAATCATAGGTATATCAATAAGGATGTTTTTAATTTTTCACACAAGGTTATCTACGGATCCTAAAAGACCCCTATGGTATCTTAATTACTTGCTTCATTCTTAACTTTTGAATATGATTCTGGGATTAATGTGAGTCTTTTAGTATTCCAAAATACTCCCAGAGTATTTTAAACTTTATGTTTGGCTCTAGCATTCCTATTTGGTAAGTTTCAGATTCATTGCAACACCACCATCACTCCCAAGCACATGTTGGTCGCATCTCGAATAAATGTAGTTGATCAGGTTACATTTATTCCAGCTTACGATTACATAACTGCCCAAGTTTGACGGTAATGGTCAACATCCAAAGACTTTTATTTTGTTCTTCTTGTGATACTTCGTTCGAGTGTTTAGAGTCTGGATGTTCTTATACTTTGCTAAAATATGGTTATACTTTAAAGTATAATTCTTGGTCAGAGTGTTTTATCCCAATGTATTTATAGGTTGTATATCTTTTATGAATTGAAATATTGAGCTCACTATAAACAATGCTCTGATACCAATTTGTCACACCCCAAAACCGGAAAGGCGGAAACGTTCTGGGGTGGAGGACGTCATGTCAAGTATCACAACATATGCAGTATAGTAATCAAATTACAACAACTATTGCACTAATAGTAAAATTTTTTACCTAGGTTACATTTCATAGCAACATCAAAGTGAATACAGAACATAACATAGATGCAGCTCAGTTCTAGGCTGACTTCACAAAAGCTCCCGAGATGTACCTATCTATCGATGACCTTAGAATACAACTTATTTTGAAAGAGAGAATCAGTATTTTTATAATGCTGGTGAGTTCATAAGTATCTAGTGTCATTTGTATAAATACACATTTTTATTCAAAATAACTTTATGAAAGATAGTATACTAGAATCTACGGTGTATGAGCGTTCTTTCCAGAAAATTCTATATTTTCTAAATAAAAGCAATCTTCTACCAAGACCCGACAAATTTATGTTTTAAGGAGTAATTTTCCCCAAAATACTATCATTACCAAAATACAGTTTTGACTTTAAAGAAATTATGAGAAAATCACAAGTAAGAATACTAGGGGAAAATAACATATACCTCTGCAGTAATATTGCTGACTAAAGTAAATGAAAACATAGACTCCAGGAGAGTATCGAATGAATGATACGCCTAGCTCAGTCTAACACAAGGAAGCACAGACTCCAGACAGTATCGAATGAATGATACAGCTAGCAATGTCTAAAACAAGGAATTACAGACTCCAAACAGTATCGAATGAATGATACAGCTAGCAAAGTCTAAAACTAGGAAATACAGACTCCAGACAGTATCGAATGAACGATACAACTAGCAAAGTCTAAAACAAGGAAATACAGACTCCAGACAGTATCGAATGAACGATATAGCTAGGAAAGTCTAAAATAAGGAAATACAGACTCCAGACAGTATCGAATGAATGACACAGCTAGCAAAGTCTAAAACAAGGGGTGAATGTGAACTCGTATGTAACCATGCTGATCGACGATAGAGTATCTGATGACCCTCCAGGTCACGCGTAGAGGTAGTGGCATTATGTCACCCGTGGGCCTTACCGGCACGGACTATAGTTAGCAGTCAGGGTGTGGGAGTGTCCGTCCCGTTTAGATCTATATATATGATGTTCGCTCTCCTTCCCGAAGACTCTGGTTACACGAAGATGGTGCTATGAGGCGCCGTAGAGGGAATTAGTGTGTCACATTCTATGTAAAGAATTATAATATTAGTATACTCTCGCAAGTGAACTGACTCCTGAGTAAATCTTCATACTAGAGAGAGAGGTAGTGAGAGAGATAGAGAGAGAGATATAGATAGAGAAAGAGAGAGAGAGTAAATAGAATCTCCTACCTATTCCTATAATAGTTACTAACGTTTCAGGTATATGAATGATGAATGGAAGGATGCCCTTACTACCCAAAGGAAATGAACTGGTTGATGGAAACCTTTATGTCTATATAGGTATACATGATATATATAACTAACATTTAAACGACCTTCAGACGGATAACCGATACCCACCAGACCACATCCCAATGAGGAAAAGGAACTAGGCCGAACTAGCCGTTCTAAGTCCTTTAAACATTAGTTATATAACTATACAAATATATGCATACATTTAATGAAATAAAAGCATAGAAGAAAACTTTGGTAAAACCTTTAGAAAATCTTTACAAATAAGAATTTATGACTTGATGTCATTTTGTAAAACAAGCTTTGAAAACATTTGGAAAATCTTTACAAATAAGAATTTACAACTTGATGTCATTTTGTAAAACAATATTTGAAAACCAATGCAAAACCTTTGAAAAACCTTTCGTAAACAAACTTTGAAAACGATTTGATAAAACGGTTTAAGTGAAGAAAACCCTTGTTTGAAACACTGTTGTAACAGGTGTTGAAGGAAAACATACAACACGAAAGATAGTTTGAGAAGGATCGAAACAAGTAACAATGTTTTGGAAAACCATCTGAAGTAATATACTTGGTAAAACAGATGAAAGTGTAGTAAATCCTTTTGCATGCGGGTTATTAATCACATATGATTGATATGATAACTAGCATGTTGCAACTTGTATTCCCCCCCCCCCATAAAAGCATTTAGAAACATTTAAAAGCTTAATTTAGGGGTATGAACTAACCTGCAGTGAGTGGATCGGATGGAAGTGTCGGTTGAGTGCTCGGTGTCAAGTGAATACTTGAACACACTTAATGACCCTAGTAACATATGAAGACATATGTTTACATATAATTAGTGGTTATAACACTAATTAAAGACGTACAAACATCCTAATGCGAAGAAAACACCTTGGTCAAGTGCTAGGAGGCTATTGGGTTGCAATAAAGGAGTGTATGCCTTTATACAGAAACATATGATCAAATGACCATGTTTGTTGGAGTATACGCCCCAGGGGAGTTTACTCCTGGCCGTAAACTCTCAGTTGGGTCTCCAAACAAGTCTTAAAATTACTATAACTTTAGTGGTTAAGTGCTCCAAGGCCTAAACAAGAGATTGGGTGAGTTTAAGGTCCCAAAATGGTCTTGTGTGGAGTTTACTGCCTAGGGACCACTTCCCCATGAGTTTACGGCTGTAAACTCATGGCATGAAGTGCCAAATTGTTGATTTAAGTCTCTAACTCATTGAGGTATAATTCTACGTTAATGTCCATGGCTAGGTGGGGTGATTAGGGCACATTTTGCACCATTTGAGGGAGTTTACGGCCTAAAAAGATCCTGGGCCGTAAACTCTCATTCAACCTTTCAACCTTTCAAAACCTAA
Source organism: Lactuca sativa (assembly GCF_002870075.4). Lineage (NCBI taxonomy): Eukaryota > Viridiplantae > Streptophyta > Magnoliopsida > Asterales > Asteraceae > Lactuca > Lactuca sativa. The sequence goes on from NC_056626.2 coordinate 240,771,485, forward strand.
TGTTTAAGGTCCATAACACTTCAAGGGTATGATCTAAGCTAGTCTCTAGGCACAAGGAAGGAGTTAGGGGCATTTTGGCACCCTTTTTAAGGGTTTACGGCCTAAGATGTTCTTGGGCCGTAAACACCTTGCTCATGCTATTCTTGGATGATTTCAATGGTATATGGACATGTAATAAGCTTTAACACAACCTAGGGTAAGAGAAATTACAGTTTGGGGACGAAAACTTGAAGATTCTTGGGAGAAATCGGGTTTTGAAGAGAGAGGGTAGAGAGAGAGTGGAAAGAGTGTAAATGAGGTTCACTAAACCCTTATATAGGGTGAGTTTACTGCCCTGGAGTTTACCGCCCGGAAACTCTATCTTTTGAGGTTTATGACATGATTTTTTGGTGTTAGGGCTTTAGTGGTTACTTTCTAAGACTTGATCGTTAAGTGTGAAAATATCGGAATACTAAAACGGATTTTAAATTTGTTAGAAGATGGTGGAAATGAATTTGACTTCCAAATGAAGTGTTTGACTGTAGAAATTATATATATGAAATATTCGGGTTGTCACATCATCCCCCTGTTAGAAGGAATTTCGTCCCGAAATTAGAGTTTAGGCAAGGAAGTAGGCATGTATAATCGAGTGAGGAGATGAGGGTACTTCCTATTCGGTTGGCCCTCGCGTTCCCATGTGAACTCCGGTCTTCGCTTGGTGTTCCAGCGAACCTTCACTTAACGGGACGCGGATTTCGTTTTGTTCACTTGATCGCTCAGTTCGTGATTTCTTATAGGTTCTTCTACGCAAAGTTGGGTTCCCGTTGATTTCGATCTTGACGAGTGGGATTTCGAGAGTTACGTCAGACAACCATCTTATCCATGTTGGAGACGCGAATAGACCACGGTGGAATTGATGGAATTCCAAAAGTAGTCGTGGTCTGACAAGGGTTGGACCAATTCTTATAAAGAATCTTGTATGATCCTCAGCTCTCTGGAAGATAGAGCTTTTCAGTACTTAGAACATAATGTACTTACATGGTTAGATCATCACTCGATGTGATCGCCATTCTAAAGTTCCAAAAGTTCCTACATACTGGGGGTGTAGTTCTTCGGGTTGGTTCTTAGAAGGCTCGGGTTATCCTTGGATTCGTGTTTCCTACTGATTGGCTTTCAGAGGTTTTCTGGATCATCGGATGAATTAGATATCTACTGGTATCTATTTGCTATAGGGCGTCTATCTCAACCTAGTGCAAAATGAACCTGCACTTCTGACTCTTGAGATGTTTCTAATGGACACTCTCAGGGTCGATGAGATAGGGTTTTACCAGACGATTGTTTAGAAAGTTTTTAAACTTTTCATCATCGTCCAGTTGACGCTTTCACAATATGATTCCTAACAGGAAAGAATCATGCTCTTACTTGCTTTGTTGTTCAATGAATAGCAATCTCTGTTCAGGGCTAACTCAGCCTTAGAGATTTTCTGAAGTGTTGGACTATCTCAGGAGGTGGTTCTACTGTTTTTGTGTGAGATAGTATTCTTGGAATACCTAGTAGTCTAATGAATCTCTAATACATGCCCTATTCTCTAAGGTGTTGGTTTATTCCAGTTGCAGAAAGCGTGTGTTCTTGTATAACCCATTGACTAACACCTAGACTGGTGTCGAGCCTATAACCTCTTCGGGGTCTGGGTTATAAGGCCTAATGCAACCTACTTTTGCACTTTATTCAAGTATTCTTGGCTGCGGAGGTTATCCTGTGGTTCTTGGCATTCTAGTATTCACTTCAAAGAATGTAGTGGTGACTTCTTTCACGTGAGGATGCGGTGTGTCCTAGGCACTACTCATCTGCAACGAAGTGGCCGAAGTGTCTGAGCAGTGCGAGCATCTTCTGTAACTACTCTTCCGGTGTTTTAGAGTTTCCTCGATCTAGATCAAATCTAGAGAGTATAGCGTTTCGTCACTCGGAACTTCTGATTTCCTCATCCACTTTTCTCAGAGTCTAACCTGTTACAACCTCCAGGTTTCTGGGATATCTGCTGAGATGCTTAATTTGTGGGATTATGCGTGAATGGATGGTCATAGTCAATGTTTGACTCTTATGACTCGAGTTACTTTTCCTAACCAAGGGTGTTAGCTACTATGCTGGCTCAACCGGGATGACAACAAATTTCGAATTTGTGGTCATTTTAGTAGCTCAACCCACATCAGTTTTTCTTGACTCTTGCTCGTTTTCTACAGGGAAAAGGATGAAGGGTCGTATTATACGGTTCGTGGTAGAGCTCATACTCGGCTTAATAACTAATACTTTGGTGTATGCAGGCCGTATATAATTGAGTTCGACGGGGTGTTCAGTTGTGTGGCCCCACCCCAGACCCACAACCCAACGAGGAATAGGGAGTAGGGAGGAAGCACACATCTTAAATCGTATTGATCTAAATTACATACCACTCTAATGCATGTACTCAGTAGTACCAAGTTAATCCCATGAGTCTCTTTTCTTGACTCTTGAATCTGATTGTGAGGTGCTAAGGGTCTTTCTGGGGGATCTACGGAGTAGGTTTCGGGTGGTTATCATCTTTTGGAATACCAGCAGTGTCTTTCGCTTCAGGTTCTATTTTGCCTAAGGAGATTTTGGTTAACAACGCGCGATACCCTTCTCCTGGGTATTCTAGAAGGTTGTAGATAAGGTAGACGACCGACAAATTGCAATAGGTTTTATTATTAAGTTAGGAAGAACTTCTGTTAGCTGAAATGGCTATGGTGAAAGTTCTTTTTACACTAGGAATTTACACATGGTTGTACTACGTCGAACCATGATTGATAGAGGCGTCGAAGTTGGCATACATACATAAGATATAGAACGAGGGTCGATAGGGCCATGTGCTGAACGGGCACACAAGTTCTTGGCGTCTCAGGTTTCATCCCGTGTATCACTGTCGTAGATACTTGGACTGATAGAGTCAACACGGAACTATAGAGGGCCCTGAGGTTTGGGATTAATGTACTTTTCCTGAATGGATTCTCACGAGGCCTTTCTATAATTGCCTAGCATACACTAGTCATGTATAAATAAGGTGGGAAGGACAGTTGACTGAGCGACTCCGCCCTAAATCCACAACCAAACAAGGAACATGAAATAAGGCTGCATCACTCACTCGAGGTCTATCCATCTTAATTATACATGGCTTTAACGTATATATCGATCCATTATAGCTTTACCTGATGAAATTTTGAATTTTACAACAGTTGTGCGACTTTCGCCTTAACGGGAGAGTAATTACATTTAGAATTAGCCTTTTAATGTTTTCGGTTAGTTATCTAGGACTGAGAGACGTACCAAAATTTCTACCGGCTTCCTTGATGCTTCTCCCTAGCTATTTAGAGTTAGACTCCTCCTGCGCCTTTGTCATTTCTTTCAGTTGGGCAGTCCCGCTTGAAGTGCCCAATCTCACCACATAGATGGCATAATGGACTGGTCGCCACATTGGTGATTGATGTAATGAACTCAACCGGGGTTCTATAGGTATGAGCGGTACGCCCCTTCTTGTTGCACCTAGTGCAAAAGAATTCTCGACAAATACCATGATGATGGTAGCTACACTTGCTGCACCGGGGAAGGCTTCCTAGGTATGGCCTTCTAGGTGTCGGGATGGAAGGGTTGGCAGGGGTATTGGCTGCCTCAACTCGTTGCCCTTCGGAAGGTCCTTGAGCTGAGGTACTTTCCTCCTCGTTCTTGAACTTTCTCTTCAGTCGAGTTGGTTGAGGTTCTTGGGTGGCTGGGTACGCAGGTGTTCGTTTCTGTTGTCCATTGCTAGGATCGGGAATCTCGATAGGGCTCCTGCTAACATTGGTGTTGTTAGCATTCAGATGAGCCATGACAGCTGCTACGGCTGCTGAGACTACAGCTTGGAACGTAGCTTCATCGAATAGGAGAGTTGATTTCTTGCCAGTGGATTGGTTAGGCTTCTTTGGAGGCATGGTTTTCCTACAAGGAAAAGGAACACAGGCTGATGAGAGACGATGTTTAACTCTAGACGTATCTATCCTTACTATAATAGGCATAAATTTTCCTGCGCCTCGGATATTGGTTATCTGAGTGTCGACCTACATCACTATGATGTAGTCTGGGTATTCAAGGTAGGAGTAAGAGTATCGGAAAGCCATAAGATGGGGGGCCGTTCCTACTAATTTGTCTTTATATTGGAGAGATTCGCTCTCCGTTTTTGGAAAGATTTGAGGACAGTTCGGAACAAAAATCACAGAAGAAAAGACTCATGAAGACTTATGGCTAAACACTCTCAATCGAGGTTTTGAGATCCGATCTAATCGTATTACTTGCAATGGGAAAAGGCGATTTGCCTAGCGCATAGTGTGAGTAGTGTAATCACTAACTCACTAAATTGTATTATTTTATGGTGTATTAGCGCGACGATAATGAGGAAAAGACACTTCTTGGGTTCCATGTATTGGCTCCCTCTGTCTACCTCTTAACCCTGACTAGGACAGGCGTTGGCTTTCTTTGGGTAGTTACCTAGGGTTCTCTTCTCGTGTAAACATATTGAATTTCTACTCCATCTTACTTCCGATTCTGACTCTAAGTGTCATCACTTCATGATGGATGACTGGAAATCTCGGAGGTTCAGGTGAATTTCCCACCGATGTCCCTAAAAGGTAAAGGCACTTGGTGGTTTCAGTAGTCTCGTCCTAGTTCATTTATTTCCGAACTGGAAATCTTCTCAATGAACTTCTTCTGGATCTGAATCAACTCTTCTGTCGAACACTAAAGTGGATAAGGTTTTCTACAGGGTTCGTGCGAGAACGGAAATGTCTAAAGAATCCTAAGAGATTATTAAAACATTTCACTAGGTGATCCATATTGAGTCATGCTACAATTACATAGCGTACACAAATCATATATAATTTAGATCCGATAGGCCTTCGAATATGTGATACTACTCTATATCCACATCCCAACGAGAAAAAGGAAGTAGAGCAAAACCACACATTCTTAGTCTATGGATCCTTATTATATGTAACCTTGGAAGCATACCCTCTGTAATCATAGGTATATCAATAAGATTTTTTTTACTTTTTCACACAAGGTTATCTACGGATCCTAAAAGACCCCTATGGTATTTTAATTACTTGCTTGATTCTTAACTTTTGAATATGATTCTAGGATTAATGTGAGTCTTTTAGTATTCCAAAATACTCCCAGAGTATTTTAAACTTTATGTTTGGCTCTAGCATTCCTATTTGGTAAGTTTCAGATTCGTTGCAACACCACCATCACTCCCAAGCACACGTTGGTCGCATCTCGAATAAATATAGTTGATTAGGTTACATTTATTCCAGCTTACGATTACATAACTGCCCAGGTTTGACGGTAATGGTCAACATCCAAAGACTTTTATTTTGTTCTTGTTGTGATACTTCGTTCGAGTGTTTAGAGTCTGGATGTTCGTATACTTTGTTAAATATGGTTATATTTTAAAGTATAATTCTTGGTCAGAGTGTTTTATCCCAATGTATTTATAAGCTGTATATCTTTTATGAATTGATATACTGAGCTCACTATAAACAATGCTCTGATACCAATCTGTCACACCCCAAAACCGGAAAGGCGGAAACGTTCTGGGGTGGAGGACGTCATGTCAAGTATCACAACATATGGAGTATAGTAATCAAAGTACAACAACCATTGCATTAATAGTAAAAATTTTTACATAGGTTAAATTTGATAGCAACATCAAAGTAAATACAGAACATAACATAGATGCAGCTCAGTTCTAGGCTGACTTTACAAAAGCTCCCGAGATGTACCTATCTATGGATGACCTGAGAATACAAGTTATTTTGAAAGCGAGTATCAGCATTTTTATAATGATGGTGAGTTCATAAGTATTTAGTGTCATTTGTATAAATACACATTTTTATTCAAAATAACTTTATCAAAGATAGTAGTCTAGAATCTACGGTGTATTAGCGTTCTTTCCAGAAAATCCTATATTTTCTAAATAAAAGCAATCTTCTACCAAGAGTCGAAAGATTTATGTTTTAAGGAGTAATTTTCCCTAAAATACTATCATTACCAATATACAGTTTTGACTTTAAAGGAATTATGAGAAAATCACAAGTAAAAATACTACGGGAAAATAACATATACCTCAGCAGTAATACTACTGACCAAAGAAAATGAAAATATAGACTCCAGGAGAGTATCGAATGAATGATATGCCTGGCTCAGTCTAACACAAGGAAGCACAGACTCCAGACAGTATCGAATGAACAATACAGCTAGCAAAGTCTAAAATAAGGAAATACAGACTTTAGACAGTATCGAATGAACGATACAGCTAGCAAAGTCTAAAACAAGTAAATATAGACTCCAAACAGTATCGAAAGAACGACACAGCTAGCAAAGTCTAAAACAAGGGGTGAATGTGAACTCGTATGTAACCATGTTGATCGACGATAGAGTATCTGATGACCCTCCAGGTCACGCGTAGAGGTAGTGGCATTATGTTACCCATGGGCCTTACCGGCGCGGACTGTAGCTAGCAGTCAGGGTGTGGGAGTGTCAGTCCCATATGGATCTATACATATGATGTTCAGTCTCCTTCCTGGAGACTCTGGTTACACGATGATGGCGCTATGGGGCGCCGTAGAGGGAAATAGTGTGTCACATTCTATCTAAAGAATTATAATATTAGTATAGACTCGTAAGTGAACTGACTGCTGTGTAAATCTTCGTACTAGAGAGAGAGGTAGTGAGAGAGATAGATAGAGAGATAGAGAGAGACAGAGAGAGCCAGAGAGAGAGAGAGAGAGTAAATAGAATCTCCTAACTATTCCTATAATAGTTACTAATGTTTCAGGTATATGAATGATGAATGGAAGGATGCCGTTACTACCCAAAGGAAATGAACTGGCTGATGGAAACCTTTATGTCTATATAGGTATACATGATATATATATATATATATAACTAATATTTAAACGACCTTCGGACGGATAATCGATACCCACCAGACCACATCCCAACGAGGAAAAGGAAATAGGGCGAACTAGCCGTTCTAAGTCCTTTAAACATTATTTATATAACTATACAAATATAGGCATACATTTAACGAAATAAAATCGTAGAACAAAACTTTGGTAAAACCTTTGGAAAATCTTTTAAAATAAGAATTTACGACTTGATGTCATTTTGTAAAACAAGCTTTGAAAACCTTTGGAAAATCTTTACAAATAAGAATTTAAGACTTGATGTCTTTTTTTAAAACAAGCTTTGAAATCCATTAGAAAACCTTTGAAAAACCTTTCATAAACAAACTTTGAAAATGATTTGATAAAACAGTTTAAGTGAAGAAAATCCTTGTTCGAAACACTGTTGTAACAGGTTTTGAAGGAAAACATATAGCACGGAAGATAGTTTGAGAAGGATCGAAACAAGTAACAACGTTTTGGAAAACCATCTGAAGTAATATACTTGGTAAAACAGATGAAAGTGTAGTAAATCCTTTTGCATGCGGGTTATTAATCACATATGATTGATATGATAACTAGCATGTTTCAACTTGTATTCCCCCCCCCATAAAAGCATTTAGAAACATTTAAAAGGTTAATTTAGGGGTATGAACTAACCTGCAGCGAGTAGATCGGATGGAAGTGTTGGTTGAGTGTTCGGTGTCAAGTGAATACTTGAACACACTTAATGACCCTAGTAACATATGAAGACATATTTTTAAATGTAATTAGTGATTATAACACTAATTAAACATGTATAAACAACCTAATGTGAATAAAACACTTTGGTCAAGTGCTCGGAGGCTATTGGGTTGCAACAAAGGAGTGTATGCCTTTATACGGAAATGTATGATCAAATGACCATGTTTGTTGGAGTTTACGGCCCAGGGGTGTTTACTCCTAGCTGTAAACTCTCAATTGGGTCTCCAACCAAGTCTTAAAACTACTATAACTTAAGTGGTTAAGTGCTCCAAGGCCTAAACAAGAGATTGGGCGAGTTTAAGGTCCAAAAATGGTCTTGTGTGGAGTTTACGGCCTGGGGACCACTTCCCCATGAGTTTACGGCTGTAAACTCATGTCATGAAGTGCCAAATCGTTGATTCAAGTCCCTAACTCATTGAGGTATAATTCTACGTAAATGTCCAAGGCAAGGTGGGGTGATTGGGGCACATTTTGCACCATTTGAGGGAGTTTACGGCCTAAAAAGATCCTGGGCCGTAAACTCTCATTCAACCCTTCAAAACCTAATGTTTAAGGTCCATAACACTTCAAGGGTATGATCTAAGCTAGTCTCTAGGCACAAGGAAGGAGTTAGGGGCATTTTGGCACCCTTTTTAAGGGTTTACGGCCTAAGAAGTTCTTGGGTCGTAAACACCTTGCTCATGCTATTCTTGGATGATTTCAATGGTATATGGACATGTAATAAGCTTTAACACAACCTAGGGTAAGAGAAATTACAGTTTGGAGACGAAAATTTGAAGATTCTTGGGAGAAATCGGGTCTTGAAGAGAGAGGGTAGAGAGAGTGGAAAGAGTGTAAATGAGGTTCACTAAACCCTTATATAGGGTGAGTTTACCGCCCTAGAGTTTACCGCCCGGAGTTTACCACCCAAGTTTACCGCCCGGAAACTTTATCTTATGAGGTTTATGAAATGATTTTTTGGTGTTAGGGATTTAGTGGTTACTTTCTAAGACTTGATCGTTAAGTGTGAAAAGCTCGGAATACTAAAACAGATTTTAAATTTGCTAGAAGATGGCGGATATGAATTTGACTTCCAAATGAAGTGTTTGACTGTAAAAATTATATATATGAAATATTCGGGTTGTCACAGGTTCTGGTGATATTATTATGAGTATATGACTTAGAGGACTCGAGATGTCTCTTAAGGAAAGTATGGACAGGTATGGAAGGTAGTATTTGGCCTGTACTATGTGAAGCACAGGATCCGTACTCAAATCGAGGAAATTCCAGGTTTCTAAGGAGCTGTTCGAGGCAGATAACAGGGTTTGATACAATGATACAAGGCAAGTGTTTCCGTATCTGTCGATATGTTGGTTATGGTTGTTCAGACTGCAGATGGCTCTGGTGGTTGATTGGGCCTTAGTAGCCATGTCAGTTTCGGTTTTAATTCTGCAGACCTAAGATAGTTATTTTATTTGATGTTATGAGGGCCTTGCTCGATGGTAGTGCCAGTTGAGTCGCAGGACTCTAGAAAGAAGTGATTGTCTTGATTGGCTTGAGGATTGCAGCTAGAGGCTGAATGTGCAGCAGTATGGCAATATGGGAATGCACATGAGGATTTTTGTGGATTGGTTGCCTTTATATACAATCAAGGGTCTGTTTTCTTTGGACATAGGTAAGTCCGGTACCATATTGATGGTTGATAAATTATGGTCGAGATAAGTGGTAATCCATTGATTTCAGGATATAAAATCACGTGCTATGAGTGGACTGTCAGAATTATTGGTTGTGCATCTGCGTAAGGTTCTCAATGTTAGAAGCGGTTATGATTGGAAATTTATGAGGTCTTCATCTAAGATTCATAATCTCTTAGGGTTTTCTTGGTCCTTATCTGGAAGATCATCTTGTGTATGTTATACATTCCAAGTGTCAGGGAAGGTTTGTACCTAGTTGAGCTGGTTTGAGATTTGGTTTGGTTGCAACACCAGTGGGTGGTAATGTAACAACGTAAATTTTCAAAATAATTTTTCATTTTTAAAACATTCATTCATTCATAAAATAATGTCAAACACATTGTATCAAATGTTATAGTCACAAAAACATCTCCCCAGAATCTCTACCAGAAACTCCAATGCGTGTGTGTACGAATCATGTCGGCGCCTTCCCGTGCTCATCACTAGTACCTGAAACACACAACACAACATCTGTAAGCATAAATGCTTAGTGAGTTCCCCAAAATACCACATACAGCACATATGCCACTCGAGGCTATAATACGACCCTCCGGTCGATGTGTCTCAGCAGGACCCTCCAGTCCCGTAGCTCGTTGGACCCTCTGGTCCGGTCATAGCTTGTTGGACCATCCAGCCCGGTCTATATCATCATACAACGTACAAATATCACATAAAACATAATCTTATACATAACACATAAGACCCTCTGGTCATCGCATAGTACCACTCTAGGTAACATATAGTGAGAAGACTCACCTTGATGTCTCGGTAAATATCTGACTCGGAAGAAGTGTGATCTAGCCTCCGCCTAATCACATAAAGTAATACTCTCATAAATACAACTGTACTAAACCCTAAAAGTCAACAAGGTCAACGGTCAAACTTTGACCCGACTCGTCGAGTCCACTAAGGCGACTCGGCGAGTCTACACGTGTCCACTGACTCTCTTAGATCCTCCCTTGGCACGTCGAGTACCCCCCCTTGACTCGACGAGTTCCACCTGGCATGAATCGCGGGGCCACCCCGACACAACTCGCCGAGTCCCAAGAACAACTCGGTGAGTTCCACTTGAACTCAGACCCCTGACTCTCCCTGACTCACTGAGTCATTTCCCCCAACTCGACAAGTCCACTCACTGAGTGATTAACGGGCAACCTTCATAATACTCGCCGAGTCTGTTCTTCGGACTCGGCGAGTTCATGCCATGCACAAAATCAAAACAACTCGGCGAGTTCATGCCATGATAATCACGTAAAGTTCGGACCTTGACAGACTTATAACATCTAAATGGTCCAAAATGGTGATTTAGCCCCAAAAATGACATTCCAAGCTCAAAACTCCCAAAATAACTCATAAAGCTCCAAGGGTTAAGGTCTCTGGACCTCTTTGGGTCCAGATCCAGAACACAAACTCGAGAAGGGACCAACTACTTCACTTAATCAACCTCTAAAAGGGTTAGAAAACCCTAACACTAAGAATCAACTCCAAAAACTGAAGTAGGTCCGAGAATAATACTTCAATACAGTCTTTATGAGCTCAAAGTCCACTGAAATCGCACCTCCTTCAGCCTCCTCTTGCCTTGAACACTTCCTTCTTGCAAAAACACCCACAAAAGTTCAAGATTTGCCTCTCCTTCCTCACAAACGCTCTAGATCTCTTTAGGGTTTCTCTCTGGGGGTTGGTAGCCGCAAATGACGGCCATAAGCCCTTTAAATAGGTCTCAAACCCTGGAAATTAGGGTTTTAATAAATAGCATGGACTCGCTGAGTCCACTTATGAACTTGCCGAGTCCAGCTGTGAACTCGCATACAAAACTGCGACCATACTCGACGAGTCTGGACGCCAACTCACCGAGTCTCCCCTCCACACCCAAAAATAAAAGAACAAAAATCACACCTGGGAAATCGGATGTTACAATTCTCCCCCACTAGAATTAGACTTCGCCCTCGAAGTCTCATTCTGCAAACAACTCCAGATGCTGCTCCCGCATCTCACGCTCCGGTTCCCAAGTCAACTCTGACCCTTTCCGATGCTGCCACTGGACCTGCACCAGAGGCACCTCCTTGTTCCTCATAACCTTGATCTTCTGATCCCTAATCACCACCGGTCTCTCAGCATAATTCAGGCTCGCATCCACCTGAATATCTTCTAATGGCACCACTGCCGACTCGTCGGCTATACACTTTCGCGACTGCGACACGTGGAAAGTGTCATGAATCTGACCCAGCTCTACTAGCAACTCCAAACGATAGGCTACCCTGCCTACCCTAGCGATCACCCTGAAAGGACCAATATATCGGGGCCCCAACTTGCCCCTCTTCCTGAATCGGATCAGTCCCTTCCAAGGAGAGATCTTCAGGAGCACGAAGTCGCCAACCTGAAACTCGAGCTCGGATCGGCGTCTATCTGCATAACTCTACTGAAAGCTCTGAGCGGTCAACAACCTCTGCCTGACCTGCTGGATCTACTCTATCGTCCGAAGCACAATCTCGGTGCTGCCCATCACACGATGTCCTACTTCTCCCCAGCAAATAGGGGTTCAACACCTCCTCCCATACAATAGTTCAAAGGGCGGCATGCCAATGCTCGAATGATAGCTGTTGTTATAAGAAAACCCCGCCAAGGGCAAATACGTGTCCCAACTCCCGCCGAAATCCAACACACATGCCCGGAGCATGTCCTCAAGCGTCTGAATCGTCCACTCACTATGCCCATCAGACTGTGGGTGGTACGCGGTACTAAAATGCAGTTTCGTACCCAATTCCTCATGAAACTTCTTCCAGAATCTGGAAGTGAAACGTACATCTCGATCTGAGACAATCGAGATCAGCACTCCGTGTCGCAATACCACCTCTCTTACATACATCTCTCCCAACTTCTCCGCGGAAGAGTTCTCACTGATGGCCAGGAAGTGAGCACTCTTCGTCAATCTATCCACAATCGCCCAAATTGCATCGAAACCCCTCGTGGTCCTTGGCAATTTGGTGATGAAATCCATGGTAATCTGTTCCCATTTCCATTTAGGAATCTCTAATGGCTGCAGTTTACCATGTGGATGCTGGTGCTCGACCTTCACTCTGCGATAGGTCAAGCACCTCTCTACAAACCATGCAACATCCCTCTTCATACAGGGCCACCAATAATCCTTTTTCAGGTCCAAATACATCTTAGTGGCCCCGGGATGGATCGAGAATTTCAATCGATGAGCCTCTTCCATCAAAATGGTACGCGTGCCGCCCACGGACGGTACCCAAATCCGACCCTGAAATGTCATCAGTCCCCGGCTATCGGTAACTAATTCCGAAACTAACCTGCCAACTCGCTCTCTCTTCTGGCTTTCTGGCTTCACCGCCTCAGCCTGGGCCCCACGAAGAGCATCCGACACCGGGGTCATCACTGTCATTCTCAAACAGACATCTCGAAATGGGGCGCCCTCCGCCCTACGGCTCAATGCATCGGCTACAACATTAGCCTTGCCCAGGTGGTACAAGATCTCATAATCATAATCCTTGACCACGTCCAACCACCTCCGCTGGCGCATATTCAGGTTGGGCTGGTCCATCAAATACTTCAAGCTCTTGTGGTCCGTGTATATCGTACACCGAACCTTATACAGATAATGTCGCCAGACTATGAGAGCGAACACTACTGCTCCCAACTCCAAATCATGAGTGGGATATCTCGACTCATGAGGCTTAAGCTGCCTAGATGCATATGTAATCACATGCCCCCTCTGCATAAGCACCGCTCCCAAACCGGATATCGATGCATCACAATATACCACAAAATCTTCTATCCCTTCCGGAAGAGCTAACACTGGGGCCTCGCATAATCTCTAGCAAAGTGTTTCGAACGAGGTATGCTGCTCCGTACCCCAAGAAAATGCAACACCCTTCCGGGTTAACTAGGTGAGTGGTACGGCGATCTTGGAGAAATTCTTAATAAATTTACGATAATAGCCGGCCATACCCAGAAAACTCCTAATCTCGGTGGGTGATCTCGGCACCTCCCACCTCATGACCGCCTTGATCTTGGCCGGATCGACCAATATCCCATTCTGGTTAACGAGGTGCCCCAGAAACTGAACCTCTCGTAGCCAGAACTCACACTTGGAGAACTTGGCATAAAGCCTCTCCGATCTCAAAACTCCGAGGATCTCCCTCAAATGCTCCACATGCTCCTCTCGGGATCTTGAATACACCAATATGTTGTCGATGAACACGATCACTGAGTGATCCAACATCGGTCTGTACACCCTGTTCATGAGATCCATGAACACCGCCAGTGCGATGGTGAGTCCGAAAGGCATTACCACGAACTCGTAATGCCCATAACGAGTATGGAATGCTGTCTTCTGGACATCCTCCTTTCGCACCCTCACCTGATGATAACCAGACCTCAAATCGATCTTGGAGAACCAATATGCTCCCTGCAACTGATCGAACAAATCATCAATCCTCGGTAATGGTTAACGGTTCTTGACCGTTAGCTTGTTCAGCTCACGATAATCAATGCACATCCGGAGTGAACCATCCTTCTTCTTGACAAAAAGAATAGGCGCCCCCCATGGCGAACTACTCGACCTGATAAACCCCTTCCCCAGCAGCTCCTGAAGCTGTAAGGATAACTCCTGCATCTCCGGAGGTGCAAGGCGATAAGGCGCCTTGGCGATAGGCGCAGCTCCCAGAACCAACTCAATACCGAACTCTACCTGCCTCTCCGGAGGCACACCCGGTAACTCCTCTGGAAACACATCCGGAAACTCACGCACTATCGGGACCTCATCAACTGACTTCGGTCTCTCTGAATCAACCCTCGCATCCATCACATATGCCACAAAACCCCTACAGCCCTGCTGTAGACTCTGTCTCGCTCTGGCGGCTGAACAAAATGCTGACCCTGTACATGTACCCTCGCCGTACACCGTAAGAACTCCCCCACTAGGGTCTCGAATTGTCACCAATTGACGCTCGCAGTTTATCACAGCTCCATATCGGCTCAACAAATCCATACCCACTATAACACACACGTCCCCCATCGCGATCGGAACCAGATCTATCGGAAACGCCACCCTGAAGATCTCAAGGACACATCCTCGAATCACATCCGAAGCATACACTGCTCGCTCATCAGCTATGGAAACTCGCAGAGGCCGATCCAACGCGTCTCGACGGACACTAATATGCTGACTAAATGCTATGGAAACAAACGACCGACTTGCACCCGAGTCAAATAATACCAATGCAGGCACATAACTCACAAGAAAAGTACCTACGCATAACATCATAAAAGCATAAAAACTCAACTCGAATAAAAGATGAAAAGAGAATACATACCAGCCACAACATCGGGCGCCGCACGGACCTCCTCTGTGGTTAACTGAAATGCTCTCCCACGAGCCTTCGGGGCCTCGGCCTTCACTGGCCGAACCTCGGTAGCCCTAGCAGCAGGCGCAGATCCCTGCGCTGATCCCTAAAGAAGTTGCGGGCACTCAGCCTTCCGATTGCCGGTCTGGTTGCAATGAAAGCAAACTAAAAATCCCTTGGGGCAATCCCTCACGATATGCCCCTCCTTCCCACACTTGTAGCACACCCCAGCCCTGCACGACCCTTCGTGACTCCTACCGCACTTCCCAAAAGTGCGGCCCTTCGCGCCACCAGATCTCGAATCAGCGGGTCTAGCCCGCTTGGCTACCGGCTGGGACTGAGCCAGCCGCCGATCCACCCTCTGAGACTCGGCCTCCTCCCTGGCATGAGTCTCCAACTCGATCTCCCTCTTCCGAGCATTTGCCTGGAGCTCAGCAAATGTCTGGTAAGTCGAGTTCGCCATGAACTCCCGAATATCTCTCCTCAGAACACTCAGATAATGGATCATACGAGCCTGCTCAGAAGACACTTGCTAATGGCAAAACATCGCCTGCTCATGAAACTTCCTGGTGATCATTGCCACAGAATCAGTACCCTGCTTGAGGGTCAAGAACTTCTGAATCAACCGTTCCCTCTCCATCAGGGGAACATACTCCTCTCTGAACATAGCGGTGAACCTCTCCCAGGTCACCTTGGAAATCTCAGCCAAAGTGAAGTTCGCCGTCACGAACTTCCACCAATCCTTCGCTCCCAGGCGAAGCTGGTTCAAGGAGAACCGAACCCTCAAGTGCTCTGGACAAGAACATGTATAGAAACATCCCTCGATGTCAGAGATCCACCTCATAGCGGAAATCGGGTCCTAGGTCCCATCGAACTCTGGTGGCTTCGTGTTGCTGAACTCCTGGAACAACAACGAGTCACCTCCCTGAGGTCTGGCAGCAGCAACAGCAGCAGTAGCTTCAACTGCAGAAGCGTTAGTCAACGCTGCGTACCACTCATCAAAAGTCTCAATCAACGTGGTCTTGATGTCCCCGAACATCTTGGGAATCTCAGCCCGGATGGCAGCAGCCACCTCCTCATGAATCAATCGACGGATCTCATCGTCGCTGACACCACTACTCTCAGGTGTGTGTCGAGTCCCAACCATGATGCCTCTGAAATACAACAAAAATTATCAAAGAATCGATCGAACATACTCATACTCAATGACGCAACCATACTTGTCCTCCGTTGTCCAAAAGATTCTTACTTGGAATGCCTACGGATCCGGTTTCCTTAGTAGTACGGGCCCAATACTACTGACCGCACCGCATCAGCATTCACTCCAAGTCCTCATCCTTGGATCCTGGATTACAAGTACTCTATTCTCATGAGCTCCTAACTGCTATCTACTTGCTCTCAAAGCATCTCAGCAGCAGAAATCTCCTAGGCTAAGGCATCACAGATCAGGCCACTCTAGTCCTAATATGTATACCTAGCCTACTCTAGCATGCATAATGTAACATATCTCATAACACATAACGTAAGGGTACTTTTGGGGAATTCGTCGTTCGGGCGCTGGCTGATCGTACACACGGCTCTGCTCTGTTTGTCTCAAAACTCTTTTTACCCTTTTGAAAAATTTTACTTCATTATCAAAATTTTCCTCAATTCCTCAGTTTGAGTTCAGATACGCCCGAAGATGCATCCGAATCCCTCAAACCAAGGCTCTGATACCAACTTGTAACAACGTAAATTTTCAAAATAATTTTTCTTTCTTAAAACATTCATTCATTCATAAAATAATGTCAAACACATTGTATCAAATGTTATTGTCACAAAAACATCTCCCCAGAATATCTACCAAAAACTCCAATGCGTGTGTGTACGAATCATGTCGGCGCCTTCCCGCGCTCATCACTGGTACCTGAAACACATAACACAACATCTGTAAGCATAAAGGCTTAGTGAGTTCCCTAAAATACCACATACAACACATACTCCACTCGAGGCTATAATACGACCCTCCGGTCGATGTGTCTCAGTGGGACCCTCCAGTCCCGTAGCTCGTTGGACCCTCTGGTCTGGTCATAGCTTGTTGGACCCTCTGGCCCGGTCTATATCATCATACAATGTACAAATATCACATAACACATAATCTCTTACAAAACACATAAGACCCTCTGTTCATCGTATAGTACCACTCTAGGTAACGTATAGTGAGAAGACTCACCTTGATGTCTCGGTAAACATCTGACTCGGAAGAAGTGTGATCTAGCCTCCGCCTAATCACATAAAGTAATACTCTCATAAATACAACTATACTCAACCCTAAAAGTCAACAAGGTCAAAGGTCAAACTTTGACCAGACTCGTCGAGTCCACTAGGGCGACTCGGCGAGTCTACACGTGTCCACTGACTCTCTTAGATCCTCCCTTGGCACGTTGAGTACCCCCCTTGTCTCGATGAGTTCCACCTGGCATGAATCGTGGGGCCACCCCGACTCAACTCGTCGAGTCTCAAGAACAACTCGGCGAGTTCCACTTGAACTCAGACCCCTGACTCTCCCTGACTCACCGAGTCATTTCCCCCAACTCGACAAGTCCACTCACTGAGTGATTAACGGGCAACCTTCATACTACTCGCCAAGTCTGTTCTCTGGACTTGGTGAGTTCATGCGATGCACAAACTCAAAACAACTCGGCGAGTTCATTCCATGATAATCACGTAAAGTTCGGACCTTGACACACTTATAACATCTAAATGGTCTAAAATGGTGATTCAGCCCCAAAAATGACATTCCAAGGTCAAGACTCCCAAAATGACTCACAAAGCTCCAAGGGTTAAGGTGTCTGGACCTCTTTGGGTCCAGATCCAGAACACAAACTCGAGAAGGGACCAACAACTTCACTTAATCAACCTCTAAAAGGGTTAGAAAACCCTAACACTAAGAATCAACACCAAAAACTGAAGAAGGTCCGAGAATAATACCTCAATACAGTCTCTATAAGCTCAAAAACCACCAAAATCGCACCTCCTTCAGCCTCCTCTTGCCTTGAACACTTCCTTCTCGCAAAAACACCCACAAAAGTTCAAGATTGGCCTCTCCTTCCTCAAAAACGTTCTAGATCTCTTTACGGTTTCTCTCTGGGGGTTGGTGGCCGCAAATGACAGCCATCAGGCCCTTTAAATAGGTCTCAAACCCTGGAAATTAGGGTTTCAGTAAATAGCATGGACTCACCAAGTCCACTTATGAGCTCGCCGAGTCCAGCTGTGAACTCGCATACAAAACCGCGACCATACTCGACGAGTCTAGACGCCAACTCGCCGAGTCTCCCCTCCACACCCAAAAATAAAAGAACAAAAATCGTACCTAGGAAACCAGATGTTACAGGTAATTTGAACCCTAAGTGGGGGGAGAACTGGGTATTTTTCTTAGAGGATAATTGATCTGTTTGAGTGTATGGTGTCAAATGAATCGTACTTATGGACCTGCAGTTCAGGTATGTGAGACCTTGTTTAAAGATTTGGTCAAGTCAGTAGTGTAGAACAGGTCGTTATCAATGTATGTGCATAGGAAATGCACGAGTCATCTCACGGCATGAAGTTGTTGGTCTAGGAGTTCTTTGCAACCATTGGTTCCTTTCGAGATGTTGAGGAATAGATCAAAAGGCATTAGGGTCGATCAGGTTGAGAATCGGTTGTTGTGGGATTTTTCAACTCATTGTATGGATTACTATTTATAGTTAATACTGGAAAGTTATCGATCAGTAAATTAGTTTCAGAGATGTATATTTATATATGTTCAGCTTCGCCTAGGTTTTGGTTCAGTAGTGTATTGGTTCGTTGGATTAGGTATCAATGCATTCTCGATAATTGGTCATTTTCTTCATCATCAAAGCAGAGATTATTCGGAAGTTTTGAACTGTATCAGTTGAATTTCAAGGGATTCATCAGCCCATCGTCAAGTCCAACTCGAGTTTAGAAGATGTCCTTGGTTACTGAGAGACTAGAATTTCGGATAGTGTTGTTCAACTTTCCAGGTGGGACATTAGATCTGGATAGAATCTAGTTTTGGCATGTCATGTTGGCAGGGTTGATAATTAGATGGATCAGAACATGGTTTTAGCAACATTTTTAGTTAACTTTAAAAGTTTTATTGACTTAGTTACGTATTGATGGGATCTGTTTCATTCGTTCATGAGGATGTTTCTATTTATGATTAAGGGTCTTCATTTTATTAAATCTACTAGTACTCCACCTTTGGGTAAGGTTGTGAAAAAAAGGGAATGCAGTAGATCCAGTGTTGGTTATGAGTTACCTTATTGATGTGTATGGTGGTAATACAGACTTATGTTGAGGACCTTGTAGGGGTATTCTAGATATAGGCTGTGGGCCCAGTAATCATGATTGTTTATTTTTCCACATGTGGTACTTTTGGTGTAAGTGGATTGTTGGACTTCAGAAGACCCCCATACCAACTAATTTAGATCATGTGGGTTAAGGCTTGTTGGGAGTAATAGTTGTGCATCAGATGTCCCTTGCATAGTTGCATTATGAACCCCATTTGCTTGTGGGATGTTTATTAGGAGTTTGGTTCCCAAGGTTGGATATCGGTTATGGAATCTCAAGTCATGAAGTTCGTTGTGAATGTCTCGAGTGATTTTTCAGGTGGAGGTACACCTGAGTTGATAAGGGAATTGGATTCAATGTGAAGATCTTGGATCTACTATCATTACTCTCGTGGGAGCAATGGGTTGGTGATGACTTTTCAGGAAGACAAGTGAGTAAGGTTTTGGGCATAATTTCCGGATTTTGGATTGGGTTGAATTCGCCATCGGTATGTCTTCAGTATCCTTTCAACATGTTGTTGTGGTGTCCATAGTCAGGGACTAGGGGTAGGTTCGACGAATAGATGATCATCAATCTTAGGGTAAGGTTTCTGAAGTATAAACTTATGGGTTTCCAGTTTCGGGCAGTATAATGATGAAGTTGGTTTTTGGTTGTAGTTCTAATAGTTCCCAGTTTGTGTGGTTTCTCTGGAAGTTAGGTCATATAGTTAGGGAGAGAAAGAAAATTGTTGTGATTGAGTAGTTGGGGGTTTCCGAGTGGTCTCTCGAGTTTTATTTATAAGATGCCTTGATTTTGAAATGGTTAGAGGGAGTTTATAGATATGTTGGTGATGTTTTAGAAATTGTAACCGAGACAGATTTCGAGGAAGAAATCCAGTTTAAGTGGGGGAGAGCTATAACATCCTGTTTTGATAAGTTTCTTGTTTCGAGATTGTGGATAATAAATGGATCAAGTAAAGGCGTTGGGCTTCATGGGAATAGGGTTTAGACCCAATGGATGTTGATAATATTGGTTATGCAATCCAAACCCTTGGTTTGTGTTGGAGTCAAAGGGATAAAACGGGAAAAGTGATGTTTCAGACTTCTTGCATGAAATATGGATTTTTTTTCGGGATGTTTTTAGTCCAAAATATCTAGATAATATTATGGGGGCTCTTCAATACCTTTCTGTGGATATAAAGATCTTCAAAAATGGAATTGGATCTAAGAAGTTATGACTATTTGAAGTCAGGAAGGTTTTAGGATTAGTCTAGTACGTTGGGCATACATGATGTATGTTGGGCGTACTAGGTATCTCTGGTACGCTGGGCATACCTGGAGTATGTTGGGCATTTGCGATCAGAACCTAAACCCTATTTTCATGGTTTGAACCCTAGTTAAGCTCCTTAACTTCCGCAAACCCATTCCATTCTAAGCCTCCACTTCTCCAACACCCTACCTTGAAACCCTAACCCTAGTTTAAGCCTTGTGAGCAAAAGAAGTTGTTCTTGAGTGCTTTGGAGTGTTCTTGGTGCATCTTGGAGAAGAAGGAGCTCATTAGAGAAGTGTTGGTTGCATTGAAGCTTGTAGATCCTTACTTTGGTCACCTTTATCTTTCTAGACATATAAATCTTGAATCTTGATGATGCATTTGTTAGATCTAGCGAGTTTTGGATGTTTTGAGATTTTGGTCACTTTAGTGCATAAAGTTTAAATGTTGAAAGTCTGTGACCTTGTTATGGATAAAGTTGGAAACTTTATCCATCTAAACATCATTTTGATTCAGATCTAAAGGTTGGAAATGTGGACCTAATGGATTAATTAAGAAGGATGCACTTATGGTCCCTTTGAAACTTAAAAGACTAGATCTTGGTCACTTGGACCATTCTAATGGATAAAGTTGGCAACTTTATCCATTATGGAGCTACTAGGAAGCATAAAATTGTAGTTTTTATTGTGAGTTTCCTTCCATGCATAATGTAGGTTTTCTTAATGGTTTAAGTAGTTAGTGTTTTGGTGTTTAGGCACTTAATAACCATGCAAGGCCATAAAGATGGAAACTTTATGGTTAAGGACATTAATTAAAGACTAGATCTGGAATATAAGCAAAAGAGCTTAAGGATTATGCTCTTAATAAGAAGAAAAAGACCTCAGCACGTATGTTGGGCGTACAAGGTCAAGCCAACCTGTTTTGGTCAACCCTCGTGTACGCCGTGCATACCAGCTGAGTACGATGGGCATGCTTAGCTTTGTTGACCAAGTTTGAGTTTTTAACTTTGACCATAAATTGACCATGTTTGACCTAAGGGTATTTTGAGTATTTTGAGTTGTATTTGAGATTGGTCACAATTTGATAAATACGTGACGGGTAGAGCTGATATACAGAGCAGAGACCTGTTCAACTATTTGTTCGGGCTGAGATGTAAGTTTTCCTCACTATATTTGTGGGTCAATGACACCAATGTCAGCCCCACTATGTTATGTATCCTCGTATATAGGATGATGTTATGCTAGTTTTATGATATATCAATAGATTTTTATGATTACATGTATTTGTTGGATATGTGTTTATGTTTGTATATTATAGATGCAACATATTGTGGAGGGGTTGAGGTGGTCCTACTTTGTGCTGAAGGGTAAGATACGCGGGGCGGTCCGGATAGACTATAGGCCCTGCAAGGCAGTCCAGTCAGGCCGAAAGCTTGTAGAGTGGTCCAGATATGTTGTAGGCCCTACGAGGTGGTCTTGTCATGATCTTGGCTCGGAGAGCGGTCCAGATAGGTTGTAGGCCCTACGAGGCGGTCTAGTCAGGCTGAAGGCTAATATTTACATGTAGATGTTTGTTATGTTGTGTGTGGTACTTTGAGGGAATTCACTAAGCTTTGGCTTACAGTTTCAGTTTATTGTTGCAGGTACTTCAGATGATCGTGGGAAAGCGAAGGCGTGATTGTTCATATCTTTTAGTTTATATGTTATTGGATTTTGGGGTAGTCTAATTATGATATATACTTTTGAGACAATGATTTTTGTAAACACTTCATGATTAATGGGTTGTTTTTTAAATTTTAAATTTCTCTTATTTTTCGGATGTTACAACTCTAGTTTACGGGAAACAATATTTGCATCAACCAACAGTCAATGATGTCCACCAGTTGTACACGATGCATGAAAATAAGAATACGTTCCCGAGAATGCTAGGTAACATCAGTTGCATGCGCTGGTTTTGGACATGGTGCCCCAACATATGGCGTGGTCAATACATTCAAGGCGATCATAAAGAGCTAATGATTAATCTTGATGAAGTCGCATCACATAATCTTTAGATATGACATGCATTCTTTGGTCCAGCTAGTGAAAACAACAACATCAATGTTTTCGACCAACCATCAGTATTCAACGAAATCTATCTTGTAAAGTCACACAATGACCGTTTGAAGCAAATAGGGTAGTATATATGCACATATACTATCTTACTGATGGGATATGTCCTATCTTATTTGTTTTTGTGAAATCGTTCACATGTTCGAATGGCGAAAAAAGAAAAATGTTTAAGCAAACACAAGAGTCAGCTAGGAAGGACGTGGAGTGAACATTTGGTGTCCTCAAGAGTCGTTGGCAAGTACTATAAGTCGGGACACAGTCATATGAAGTGAAACGTTTGCAACACATAATGTACACATGCTCATATTACATAATATGATTATATAAGATGAAGGAAGATTGATAAGCCGTTACAACGAAAACGATGTCTTGCCAAACGTCGAAGGAGTAGTTGTTGGTATGCAAGAATACAGGGCAAATAGATGAGAAGTACATGATCGTGATATCCATTACTCCCTTCGTGCAAATTTTATGGAGCATATTTACGTGGATCAGATACAGCCCGAGGACGAGTATTAGCTTGATGATTTGATTGACAAATCATATGAAGATATATTTGGGGATGATTCGCATAAAGATGACGACAATTTGGAGTGATGTACTTTTTTAGTAATGGTTTATTATTTTTATTATGTAATTTTTAACTATGTTTTCTAGGTTTTATTGTGTAGTTTTTATTTTAGGGAATGAAATATTTTTGTTTTAATTAATTTTTTTGTTTAATAATCTTTTTAAATTAATTATATTTATTTTTTAGTTATAAACTTTAAAATTAAATTAATTTTACTTTTAAAATTGAAAGGTAGTGAAAGGTGATCATTTCCTGGCTTTTGGTGAGTGAAAGTGAAGTGAGTGGAAAGCTGACGTGACAGAAAAAAATGAGCGGTAAGTTGTGAGTACACCCTCCGGATATCACGAACAAATACACAAAGAGGTAATGAAGTTTCCTACTAACGTTTATTGCATGATTACATTGACGAGCATGTCGGTTTCAACGGCTACTATTTTCGAAAGAGGTTTTTAATATTCAAATCATTATATCAATGTATAGTCGCTGATTTGACAAGGGAGTGTCGTTATTTCCAACAAATTTTCAATACTAGATGTAAACTTGGTTTCACTCCACTATAAAAATTCATAGACGCACTATCAACTAGCATACTCCATCGAGAGTTTTCAAATGCTTTCTAGGACTGCACAAGATAGTCTACACAAATTTTGAACTTTTTTTTATTAGGATTGACGACCCAAAATATTTACACAAATTTTGAACTTTTTTTTATTAGGACTGCACAAGATAGTCACCGTTATGTCAACATATATGACAGATCTGTATCGAATTCTTCTTTTCAAGTGAGTGGACGTAATATAAGTACGGTTATTATCTTGTTGACCAGATATAAAGTATATTGTATTTATTAAATCGTTTATATGTCCAAATGATACTAAACAGAGAAAATTCAAGAAATCTCAAGAGAGAGTTTTAATGGATGTCGAGCGAGCTTTTTAGAGCTCTTAAGAAACATTGGTACATACTAAGAAGCCAACAACAATTTTTTTAGGAGGGGAAACTTGAAGTGGAAATATATGCATGTATCATATTGCATAATATGATTATAGTGAACAAAGAAAGAGCGATCTGTGAGTATGATGAGTATGAAATTGTTCCTGAGACGCAACCAGTAGAGATTGGTTCTGACCGTTACATTGAAAGAAGAGCAAATATATATATATATATATATATATATATATATATATATATATATATATATATATATATATATATATATATATATATATATATATATATATATATATATAGACACACACACACCAATGAATCACATGACAATCTTCACATGGATTTGGTTGAACACATTTATGAGGTTCAAAAATTTTGATCTCAACATGGATCCGACATATGATCCAGAAGATGAGTTATCGTACGAAGACTTTTTTTAACATGTTTTAGTTATTTACTTTGGCTCTTTTTTTATTTTATATTTTTGTATTTTTAAATTTTCAACTTTTTAAGTTTTTATTTTCCTGCTATGTATATCTTTTTTTTAATTAATAAAATTTTAAGTTTTTGTTTGAATTAAATTATTTAAAAAGTTAATAATAAGTGTGGCATGCTATTATCATCAATCATGCTCCTTAATAAATAAATATTTTTTTTGTCACTTGTCAATCTCTCAGGAGTTTTTACACTTGTCATTTTGTGGTATTTTCGAAATAAATATTATGCACTTGTTAATTTTTGGTTTGTTTCAATTTTTAAAATTAAAATCATATACTTATATATGTAAAGTATTATATATATATATATATATATATATATATATATCATAAATTGTAATAAATATGTTTTTTCCTTATTTTAAAGTTGTACATTAAAAAATATTTTTTGTTTACACTTTAATGTTTAGTATTTTTTAAATAAACCCGTGTAATACACGAGTTTCACATCTAGTTATGTATTGTATAAAACCATGAAAAAATAGTGAAATCCAGGTGACGGTAATTTATGTACCACAAAAAAATTATATATGTAACAATATACCCTCTAGCTTAATTATATATCAAAGTTGTTACGTCAATTATTTTCATTTTATATTGTAAGGAACGTATGTTACTTTTTAACGAAACTTTTTCTTTCGGTGTTTGTTTGTCATACAGAAATGCCCCTTTAAAAATGTGTTGCTAATTTAAATTAAATATAGAAATATGTTGATGTATTTTTTTAAAAAATAATATTTTGTAATGAACGTTCTATTTGGAGTTCTATTTGGAGAGTCACGTCTAGTTTGGTTTTTTGAATTGTTTCCCTTTTGGCTATCAGGGAATGTTTCATGGATGACAAAAGGCACGTAGGTGGGTTGTTTCATTTTTGTGAAAAAGGGTTGATAAATTGTTCATTTATTTTGGTTGATTAGTGTCCTCGCATACTGAGGGCTTTGAATATTAGCATCTTGTGTAATTTGTTTAGTTTTTTAATTAATTTTAAGATCAAAATCTTAATGTTAAATGTTATAGTATATTGGTATGTTGCGTGTACTTTAAAATTGATGCATTTCGAGTTGTTTGAAATATGTTCACGAAAAAAGTACACACACGTCGGTACAAAAAAAACTCAGTTTGGTCAACGCCAATGTAAAATACAAAATGCCTTAAAATTAGAATTTGTAATGTTTAGGCTAGATCACATACTTAAAATCCTCAAAAAAATAATTGATAAAATGTGTCCAGCTAAATTGTAATATTCTTTTGTAAGCGTATAGTTGACAAATAGCTTTCTATAGATTATTTGGAATAAAAAACATATTAATAAATCAAGATGGGGAAAGCCAACACATGTGAAATTGGGCCAAAGGCAATATCGTCCAACAGAGGCAAAGCCAACACATTTGCTCTTTCTGAATCAATATGTTCACTGCCCAACTGCCATTAGATTTTAATTTTGAGTAATCTCTGCCAGACTGATTTTAGAAGCAAGTTTACATATTAACTTTTAAATTACATTCCAAGATGAAATGGATAAAAACACCCCTACTGTTGGAATGAAAATCAATAACATTAATCTCATATTTATCAATTATCATATAAAAAAAGGCAGGCTCTTATCTTAAAAAAGGCTCTCATTTTTCCAACTAAAAGATTAATCAATGTTACATCTTTTTTTACTCCAATTCCTTTGACATAACAAATTTATGAATAAAAGTTTGTAGCTAGCTGCTCTAAGTTGCTCCGAAGAAAGTAGAAGTGTATAAAAACATACAAGTAATAGAAAAAAACAGTTGAAAACCATAAAATAAATTAAAAGCAGATAAATCATGTGCTAGTTCTTGAGGTTTGATCTTCAACTATTGGTAACTTTTGGGCAGCCATATAAGGTTGTTAAGTTGGGGGTGGTTGAATTCGCCCTTAACAAGGGAAACTTGGACAAGGACAATATCGTCCAACAGGGGGAAAGCCAACACACTTGCATATAGAGTAACCTAAAACCGACCAAAACATCACAGATTGTACTTTAGAATCTTATAACACTCTGTACATGCAATAAGAAGTGAAACGACAATGGAAGTTACCAACTTTATTCTGAAAAAAAAAGATTTATGTGTGCTTCTATTATACTGCAAATCACCTTATAAAATAACTTTAATCTGGACAGTCTCCTATCATCATTTTCATCTTAATCCTAAATAAAATAAAACAAAAACCCATCAGTCAAAATGAAATCAAACAATTTCTAGGAAAATTAAACTACATATTACTAAAGAGTTGAAGGGGGTGAAGGATACCATTCATTTATCCTTGTTTCAAATTTCAATTGTAAACCTATTGAGATAGTTAACGCAAAGAAAATAAGAAGACTTACAAAGCATAAATTTGGAAGAATCATTATGAAAATAACCATGCCAAGAGAAATACATATCAAGGTTATGTAACGTAAAAGGAAATTTCATCAAGAACCAAAATAGTAATATAAAGACTAATTAAATATCAATAATATGTAATTTTTTTTACCAATTCTGTATGTTTCATCTGGTTTGATGCTTGGAGAAGTTCTCTTATGGTCTACCTCAATGTTAACTGCAGAAATTCAAAAGCCATAAGTACCGATAATATCCTTGATAAATATTTTGATCCAAAGCCCACATTATACCTTTAGACGCATCCTCTTTGTTCATATCGACTTCCATCTCAGTCACCATAGCAAAACTATAAGTCACATCCACTTTGTCTACTTTGAATTCAAGCAAACAACATCAGGAACAAAAAAGAAATCAGAATAAAAGCCAATTCACCATGATGTTCATTCTTAATCAACAAAATTGAATAAAACCCGCTAAAACAAAATTAATTTTATCACTATCCCAAGTGCGGTCAGTAGCTCACACTCAAAATTGAAAATCTTCCTCCAATTATATGCAATTCAACCAAGAAAAGTGTAACATCCAAAAACTTAGAGAAAATTTAAATTTTTCAAAAACATGCAAATAACCATAAATGTTTACAAAACCATTGTTTCAAAAGCGTTATTCAATAATCAAAGTGTTCGAAAATCCAAATAAAATAAATCCAAAGGATGTGCACGATCACATATTTGCCATGCCATAGTTTTCTGAAGTACACAAAACAATAAACTGAAATTGTATGTCAAAGCTTAGTGAGTTCCCCTAAAGTACCAACACACAAATATAAAACCAGACATATGTGGGGTCCGCAACCTTTCGGATGGATTACCCCTAATCCACAACCTTTCGGCTGGAATGGCCTGGCCTAAAACGTTTCGATTGGATAGCCAATAAATATTGGGTCCACAACCTGTTGGTTGGAGTACCCCTGACCCACATCCTTTCGGTTAGAATGCCCCGATCCATCACTTTTTGGTTGGAATGCCCAGGTATGTTGACTGACAACACAATGCAGTATAGTCTCAACCCCCATCATATCATGTCGACATATACATAACAAATAACACATAACTAGCAACAAATAACCATATAACCAGCCAACAGACAAACAGGCAGATCTACAGATCACTACCGCATAGCAACATCCTGTATACCATGATACATATCTAAAAGATCATTACAACATAAAGACATCCTATATATCAAGATACACAATCTAGTGAGTCGACATTGGTGCTTTTTACCCATGAGTACAATAAGGAAAACTCACCTCACAATCTGAAAAGATCATTGAACAAGGCACTACTCCGACTGTCAGATCTACAAGTCACTTATTCATTGGAACATGACCAAACTTAACCTATAATTAAAATACACAAAATACCCTTAGGTCAAAATTGGTCAAACCTTGGTCAAATTCAAAAGTCAACAAAATCAACTGAGTCAACTCAGTTGAGTATGTCGATTGTACTTAACTGTATGTGCGGCGTACTCTTGCCTTGACCAAAAGACGGGTGGTTGACTGCGTACGTGCAGCGTACCGCTTGGTATGCCCAGCATACACGCGCGACCTCTTTCTTTTCTCATTAAAAGCATAATTCTTAAGTCCTTACGTCCAAATTATGGATGTAGACCTAAAATATTGTCCTTAACCATAAAGTTTCTTAACTTTATGGTCTTGCATAGCCATTAAGTGCTAAATACAAAAAATCCAAACCTCTTAACCCATTAAGGCATCCAAAGTCATGCGTGGAAGGGAAAATAACTACCAAGACAATATTTTTATGTATCTAGACACTCCAAAACGTCTGAAAGGATAACTTAAATGGAATAGAGTAGCTCATACTCATAATACGAAACTAATGGGACCAAAAGAACACAAACTTCATGGCCAAACTAGATCAGAGCATAATTTCATCTAGTTCACAACTTTTAACCTACAAAGATTGTTCGAAGATGATGAGTTTCAACATCAAGGGTGATCCACACTTCTAGATGTAACACCCCCCTCTGACACGTATCACAATATTGTCCGCTTTGGGCCACTCGGCACGAGGACTTCCCAGGGGGTCACCCATCCTGGTACTACTCCCGCCCGAGCACGCTTAACTGCAGAGTTCTTATGGGATCTGCTGCCCTCACGGCTTTAAAACGCGTTGTGACAAGGAAGGTATCGACACCCCTTATAAGGAGTGTTTAGTTCTCCTTCCAAGCCGATGTGGGATCAGATCTAACCCACTTTCACCCCCCATTATAGGGTTCGACGTCCCCGTCGAACACATCGACCCGTGCCCTAGCTCTGATACCATTTGTAACACCCCCCTCTGACACGTATCACAATATTGTCCGCTTTGGGCCACTCAGCACGAGGACTTCCCAGGGGGTCACCCATCCTGGTACTACTCCCGCCCGAGCATGCTTAACTGCAGAGTTCTTATGGGATCTGCTGCCCTCACGGCTTTAAAACGCGTTGTGACAAGGAAGGTATCCACACCCCTTATAAGGAGTGTTTAGTTCTCCTTCCAAGCCGATGTGGGATCAGATCTAACCCACTTTCACCCCCCTATTTGTAACGCCGTGATTTCCAAAAACAAAATTTTTATTTAAATAATAAGTTTAATATTAAAAACACTTGTTTTAAAACCTTATTCACTTTCGAATTACAAAACATAGATTCATTTTCATTATAACAGAAGACCAGGATCCTCCAAAACACAACTCTTTCTTCGGTGTGTACAATCGAACCGTTGCCATCCCGCGTTACTGTAAAAACCTGAAACAACAGAACACAAACAACGTAAGCACGAAGCTTAGTGAGTTCCCCAATATACCTTACGCACATACGCCTTCCGGCCCGGACCTTACGGTCCACATAACATTGCCTTCCGGCCCGGACCTTACGGTCCACAAGATAATCGCCTTCCGGCCCATAAGATAATCGCCTTCCGGCCCATAAGATAATTGCCTTCCGGCCCATACACATATATAACACATAATACAAATACTCTAACACATAAAGCACATATATCATATATCAACCTGCCTTCCGGCCCATAACATATTCCAACACATAAAGCACATACACCATATATCATACCTGACCTTTCTGTCACATAATACCTTGCCTTCCGGCCCATATATAAGCATGTATATCACGCGTAGCAGCTAACTTTCCATTTATAGCATATAAACATAACACATAACATACTTGACCTTCCGGTCACACAATCAAACCCTTCCGGGTGAAGTATAGGGAGAAGACTCACCTCGCGGACACTGGAAGATAGCAACTCCTGAAATCTCTTGCACTTGATCCTCCGAGCTACAAGCTCCCTGCCTCATCATATATCTCTTCTTAATACTTCTATCTCCCACGTTACTGACCCTACAACGTTACACACAGGTCAACTCTGGTCAACAGTCCATTGTCAGCTCAACTGGACTCGGCGAGTTCCCTGGCGACTCGGCGAGTCTGGTCGTCCTTCAATCCTCTAAGATTCCCCTTCTACTCGTCGAGTATCCTCTTTGACTCGACGAGTCACTCCTGGAAGAATCGCGGGGCCACCCCGACTCCACTCGCCGAGTCTGAAGAACAACTCGGCGAGTCCCAGTGAAACTTCAAGCTACTCGCCGAGTCTGATCATCCGACTCGGCGAGTCCACGCCATGCAGTTGAACAACTGCTTCCTGAAATACGTATGGTCCCGAAATACACAATCATGGGACCTTCTGGACCTCTAACCATCCTATTACTAGGTTACAAACACTTGGGTAACAATATAATAATCCATCTAATCACCAAATGGGTTTCATAAACCCTAAATCCATGCACACATTCACATAACAGAAAATAATCCGAAAGGTTACCTGAATCATGCACTCTCAGTGTCCCCAAGCCTCAAAACGTGATTCCCTTACTGACCCATTAGCCAAAACCTTCTCCTTCTTGAACAATAACCTCCTCAAATCACCAATGATCTTCAATCCTTGCTCTAGCCGCCCCAGTCGCCTAGGGTTCTCCCCAATCGATCAAAAGTCGTGAAATGACGGCATAATAACCCTTATATACGACCCAATACTGAACGGCTAGGGTTTCTGCTGAACAGCGTCGACTTGCCGAGTCCATGCCTGGACTCGTCGAGTCCAGTCGCGAACCCGCGACCAAATCTGCGACCCTACTCGGCGAGTCTGGCTCCGACTCGTCGAGTCTCCCCTTTAAAACACCCCCAAAATGCAATTTAACAATACTTGAGATTTTGGGCTGTTACAATTCTCCCCCACTAGAATTAGACTTCGCCCTCGAAGTCTCACTCTGAAAATAGCTCTGGCTGCTGCTCCCGCATCTCACGTTTCGGCTTCCCTAGACACCACCGATCTCTCCCGAGACCACTACTGAACCGATACCAGAGGTACCTCCTTGTTCCTCAGAACCTTGATCTTCCGATCTCCGACGGCCACTGGCCTCTCGACGTAACACAGGCTCACATCCACCTAATCGTTCTCTAGTAGAACCACTGCTGACTCATCCGCTATACACCTCTTCAACTACGACACATACCAGTGTCATGGATCCGTCCCAATTCCGTTGACAGCTCCAAACGATAGGCCATCCTTCCTACCTTCGCATCTTCACGAAAAGACCCAACATACCGGGGCCCCCCATTTACCCCTCTTTCTAAATCGAAGCACCCCATCAGAAATACGAAGTCACTGACTTGAATCACATGCTCGAAACGGCGTCTGCCTGCATAACTTTCCTGTTAACTCTAGACGATCACTAACTCTCTTTAACCTGCTGAGTCTGCTTTGTCAACTAAAGTACGAACTCTGAACTGCTCATCACTCTCTGTAATCGGAAATTACCCACGATGCACTCTGCTCCAAATCTCAACGATCACTCAACCCATAAGGGTTAGGAAACCCTGAACCACCGGATCCCCGATCCAAAGTCCACTTTGCCCATTCCGGACCGACTGAGAGATCCGTCCTCCCTCTCAGATCAACTCTCACAAGTTCCCTCTTGCCATCACATACACCTACTGAACTAGTCCCAACACCCGCAGGTGGAAAGACCCGATACACTGATGATATCCTCGAACATCTCCCAAGATGAACCACTACATCCACCCTACACTCTGATCAGATTCACACTGAGAATTTAAGATTTTCTCTCTCCATGCATCCCTTCTGAGCCTCAACAGACATCCCAACCGGATGGGTTCCTACTCCACTGCCGCGAACACGATGTTCAAAACCAAACTCGAAATACTCCCACCATAACTCTACTCTGCAGCTTTCACTTTCGTGAACTTGCACCCCCTTCGGAGTTACATACCCTCCTCTTTTCCTTTTCCACGGGACTCTCTTGAACATAATGCCACTCCAACCGATGCCACGGTGCTCGCCCCAAGCGACACCACCCTTTTTGCGTAACTACTATTCACATACTCTGGTTCTCATTGCAGGGCTCTCAATCCCATGCACTCTCTCCACTCATCCAAATCACTACCTCCGCTAAACAAGATCAATAACCCGGGGCCAGACCTTCCAATGCAATCACACTGCAACATACGCGATCCGCAAATCTCAAACTAATCCAACAATACCAACAGAGTCTCCAGTATGACTGGACCGACTCTCATAACACAAACTAGCCACTCGAGGCTATATCTCTGTGGGTCCGTACACCCAAACTCTGCGAACCCTCAGGTTCTAACTCTGGGAACCTTCCGGTTCCAGCTCTAGAAACATGCACAACATAATCCCGTGGTATTAATGCAGTACACCCATCCCGTACCTCAACGTACCAATACTCTGATCGCAAAATTTCGATTACTTACTCAAGCCTGATCCCGACCTCCTCTCAGGCCTCCACAATCAAATGCCCTAGGTCTGTATCTCGCCCCGCATACCCAACACTCGCTCTCGTCGGCCTAGACTTTGCGCTGACAAACACTGCTGAATCCCAACAGCTAAGCACCCTTACATACTCATCGATCTCCCGGAGAATTTTACAATTCTCCCCCACTAAAGCACTGACTAACTGTCACCGATCGTCATTAACGACCTTACAGAACAATCCTGTACAAAGAGGACAATTACACACTGACTGCTTCCCACAAGTGCAAGCAACCCTCAGCAAAAAAACACCTCCTCCCTGATCAACCCACTCACAAGAATCTAGCCTTTCAATCATCCACTCCCCGACTGTAGATGCTACCCGACAATCAACCCAGTGCTGCGTCTCCCCTAACACCCCCATGAACGATAATCCAACGGAATCCTCGACAATAACCCATAACCAAACTCACAAACTGTCCAAAGGATGAACACCACATCGAAAACCGCACAAGACTACTGACACTAAAACACTAAGTATAACCATACCCAACCATCAGGGAATAACGAATGCCAAACGAAAACCTGGAGCACCAATCCATAACCATGCCAGACCCGCGAAACAACGAATACCGCATCGAAATCCATACAAGATACCAGCACAACAATACGCCACATCAATGCCAGGCAATTAAGACATCATGAAAGCATCATACCCGCAGCTGTCTCCGGCATTGCTCCGTCTCCCTCTGTCGCACGCAGATAAACACGACCCTGAGCCCTCTGGGGCTCCGCTTCATCCTGTCCTCCTCAAATCCCGAATTTGCACTGACTGCAAACTATCCCGTGCACAGTGCCCCTCCTTTCCGCACTTGCGGCATGCACCACTGGGCCCACAAGCTCCGGTGCCATCTCTCTCACACTTCCCACAAGTGTGACCGCTCCGATCCCCCATTCTAACGTCTACGGTCATGGACCGTTTCGGCGCCGACTGTGACTGCATCGGGGCCTGCCTCATCTCACGCAACTGCAACTCAACCTCTAACTCACGCCACATGGCGGCCTCCTGCGATACCAACACGGTCTCGCGCCTCTGCGCAGACACGAACTGTCTGATACTCCCCCTTGAGCATACTCGGATATCGGGACATCTGAGCCTGCTCCGAAGTGAA